>NC_143565.1:92932857-93092500 GCF_054136105.1 Typopeltis vanoorti
ATAATCCAGGTGTGGTTTTTATCAAGGCCTTGTAAAGAGGCAAAATGACTTCCTTATCCTTACATGTCAAAGTTCACTTCAACATGCCAATTATCCTGAGTTGTATTTGCAACTTTTGCTATGTAACCTTTGAACTTCAAATTGCTATCCAATATGCCAAGATACCATGCCTCTTCAGTTTCTTGTAACATAACTCCACTAATATAATATGCTGGAAATCTCATCATGATAAAGTGCATAATTTTACACTTATTAACATTAAACTGGCAGCCATTTTCGTTTGCCCAAATTTCCAGCCCATTCAAATCGTTTTGTAAGTGCTGAATCAGGGTAGCATTGATAACTAAATACTTAAGGAATTGACAGCGTACACTAGAAATATAAATTAAATCAGCTTTAATATATAAATATATTAACACGTTGCTGAAATATCAGAAAGTATATATTAAAGTTGATTTAATTTATATTTCTAGTGTAGTACGCTGTCGATTTCTTAAGTATTTAGTTATCGTGTTTAACCAGCATATAAGCCTTTCTACAAGAAGGGTAGCATTGATGCTCTGATTATCTTCACATCACTGGCAAACAATTGCACCTAAATTATGAAAACAATAATAAAAGGCCTGTGCAACCTTGTGGAAGTGAGATTTGCATCCATAGTGCTAGGTTGCCTGAAGAAAGCCACTGAGTTCAATCAACTGTGTATTAAAGCTTGTCCTATTCATACCAGATTGCCTCAAATGAACTGCTTTCCATTCTCCAGTCTTTTGGGCTACAATTTATTTGCTATCATTGCAATAGCAACTATACCTCTCATATTCCATTCCTGTAATTATACATCATTGGCTATCAGCAAAGTCTCACTAATGCCTATAACTTTTGGCAAGATTAATAACTTCTCCCTCTCATTATTGATATGTCATTCATTCTCACACGCACTTGGCTCATGGGTGCCTGCACATACACATCTGCACCCATCCTGACTTTTGCACTTCCATTATTAGTGAATAATGCTTTCTTGAGACACTTATCTTCAAATTCAACGTGTGTAATCCATCAGCATTATATTTCCTTCTATCAAATTCAGCCCTTAGGTCTACAAACTTCACATCATTCCTTCTGCAATCTATTCAGATTATCTGCACTCAATGCCATCCTCTCACACTAAGAGAGGACAGTGTGGCAGCAGACTTAGTTTGGACTCATGTAGACCTCTTTTACACTGCTTTTGATAACTTTCATATCTTGTCTATTTTTTACCTCTCAAATTACTGGAGCAAGCCAAAACAATTTTTTTTTTGCCCAACTGCTTCAATATTAATTTTAACACTGAGGAAACAAGATTTACTCACGCTCTCATTAAGTACTCCTCCTATCACGAATTTTCAAAAAACCTCATTCTTCTCTCACTTAGTCGCATGTTCCTGCAGTTGCGGCTCGTGGCCTGAAACTTTTGAAATATACATACGCACTTTAAGTACAGTGGATGCGTGTTTGCATAAAATATCAAAATTATAGTAAAAATTAAACATGAAAAAATATTGTTTATTATCGATAAAATTATACAGTTTGGTACAATTCAAATTTGCTTAAAAATAAAATCCATTATCATAACCCCAATAATGTTCTAAAATAAAAACAATAACAAATGTTATGTCTTTAATTGTAATGTACAAATATTTAAAGAGACGGAGTAAACACGATAAGCACTATGAACACTCGACTACTGGCGAAAATTGCATATAGGATTGTTGATGATAAAATTAAATATTATTATAAGCAAATATAAATTAATTTCTCGAATTTTCTCGATATTTCTATATCGAGAAAAATTGGGGGTGCTGCAGTTCCACAGTGCCAATGGATGAGCTGCCTGTGTTCCTGTTTCTTACATTGTGCCTTCTCAGCTCTGCAGATCGCCTGACATTTGTGCAATCATTCAATTTCATGCTCTCTCCTGTGAAGGCAGACTCCATGTAAGCATACTATATCATGCATCCTCTTCATTCTCCTGATCTTCTGCCAATGCACTTTCATCAACATTAGCAATACATTTTCCCCAACTTTTGTCAATATTCTCCACTTGGCTATTGTGTTTTACTCTTTGCCTTCCTGCCAACACACAACTGGCTCTCAGCTCTCTCTGAACATCTTTCTACATAAAATATTCACTCACCAGTCTTTCTCTCCTTCCACAAGCCTTTCATCTTCTGCAACAAATACATCTGTTTGGGGGTATGTGACAAGAGGGTTGAAAGGTTACAAGCGAGTAAAGCGGATGAATTTAGATAACTATTCTGGATGTCAATCAATGCAGTGAGACAACTGCATTAGATTTCTTCATGTTCTAAGGGTGTATTATCAGTGCCAATGACCTGTTTAATGAAAGCCTTGCAACAGGAAAAGTCCCAGGGAAGTGGACAGAGAATAAGATGATGGCCACTGCATAAAAGTGGTGATTGAATTGGGGACATCAAGCCAGTTTGCATTTAAGATTTTGGAGAAACATTCTCTATAAATATAACTCTGCTGATATTTGTTGATTGCTAAGAATGGTGGTTCAAATATTAATATGAATGCTGTACATAATAGTGAACAAAACACATATACTGATGGGTTTTTTAGTATTTTAAATGTGGATTAAGGAATTGTGGTTTTTCTGGCAAGGAGGTGATATGAGAATTAAATAATAGTAAAAATATCTATCAAGTAGCCTTAGTATATATGTTAAACAGGTTTAAGTGACTTCAAATTTTGGTTTCGTTAAGTAAAATTTTGTTACCTTTTTTTTTATTTTCTGCACTATTTATAATTCATGTCAATTTAATGAATTATATCTTTTTTTTTTATATACAGTATAGCAATTTAGAAATTAATTAAAGAAATTAAATAATTTTATTATACAATTAGATTTCTCATCCAAACAAAAATATTGAGTACATTCCATACTATACTCAAAACTGGGTTTTATATCACACTTCAATAGGTTATTAGAAATAGGATTTACAGAAACAACAAAATTAATATAACCAAAACATGGACATTCAGCAAGTTTTATTCTAATATTTTCTTTGGCTGTGCTTCAATTTCACACCTGGTTACGATCTCATCCCACAAGATGAATTGTTTAGCTAAAATCTGAATCTGTATTTGTAGTTAAAGAGTTCTGTTAGAGTTTAATATAATAAAATTTTCTATCTTTTCTATTTTCAAGCATATTAAAACTTCTACAAATAAGAAAGCAATGAATACACATCAAAAGTTGTGCATATTTAAAATAAAAGCAAAAATTCACTTACTTTATACATTCATTTTTATATTTATTTTCTGTGCAGACTTGGTTGCCTGTGTTTTCTTGGAACGTGAAAATGTTGGCAAGGAAGTAGAGGCAAGTGACTTAAACAGTGACTTGTCTATGCAATGCTTTTATGAGGATAGGCTGAAGGTTTGTGGATTATAACATTTAGTTGATAGGAGAGAAAAGAAGGGATATATTTATTCTATGCTTACCAACATAGTTGGTGTATCTGCTCTCCAGCCAAAAGGCTGTGGATTCGAATCCCGCCTTGGACATGGATGTTTGTGATTGTGAAATACTAGTGGTAGTGGGCAGTAGATAGTGTTGGTATAGATGATGTGGTTCGCTGTATTGATGGATTGAGTGGTGGAGATGGAGAGTTGTAAAGTAGGTGCCCTCCCTCGATGAGTCTTTGGATTCCCTGGAGATATCACCTAGTAATAATAATATTTTTAGAGGGGGAAAAAATGATTGCACATGTGACAGATTTCTCATGTTTCTGCTGTAGTTAAATGGCTGAAATAAACAGACAGTATTTATTACACAAACCAGTTTCCCAGGAGAACAGTAAACATGTCCGACAGAAAACTTAATTACACAGCCTGCCATCCATTCCATTACTTCATATTCTGAAGTTTAAAAATGTCTTATATATATTTATTTATTGTCTTTATGAGCTCTATGTATATTGGGAAGAGGAAGATTGATTTACCATCAAAATATATGAAAATAATTAACCTAATCTTATATTCTTGGTTTAAAAAAGGTTACACAACATATTTTCACTGTTTCCTATTGTTGAGAAGGATCAAACGAATGGCAGTTAAAAAAAATAAAGTTATTTAAAACACAAAGAGTAATTAACTGCAGAAGAATTCTCAGTTGGCAGTAATCTACTGAGTAGAACTAAACTATGTGTGTACACACAAACAATCACACTTCTCAACAATATGGTATCTTAAAAACACTAACCCATAGAGCTAGAGCAATTTGTTCCAATGACATTGCTCTCACTGCTGAACTGTCTCACCTACATCACACCTTCCTGACCAATATAATTCCCATAAGATAGACAAAATACTAAATTCTCTCCTTTATCACATCCAGGAGTCTATGAAGTGCGTGCCCTCTTCATGTCATCGAGCCTACTATGGACAGACAGGAAGAACTGTGGACATCTGCCTCAGTGAACACAAAAATATATCCAGCACTTTCACTATGGCAAGTCGGGTCTAGCAGACCATGCTTTGGGAAGCCTAAACATACTCCAAACCTCAACAAGTATGGCTCTATAAATCTACCAAAGATTTGGGAGATAGTTCATCGTCTACAATTGCTCATACTAGTCCCACTGCTACACTGGATTGTGGTTGTCTTGCTACTGTAACAAACTTTGTTTGTGTGCTCTGAAGATGGATAGAATACCAGCAAAATATTAGCAATTAAGTCAATAAATAGTTATTTTCTTATCAATCTGTGTTCGCATCTATACCGTTCAAATCCAATCAACATAAACTATGTGTGTTGTGGAGAGTCTGTACTTTAATGCAAGTGCAAATTTCAGCAATCTGTGCATACTGCCTATGTGCTACTTTGTTTTTACCTGCCTTAGCAGTTAAAAATGCATATCAATTCCTTATTGCATGCACTGAATAGATCGTAATCAGATAAGGTTTGCTGCTCAGACTATATATATATATATATTTAACAGTGAGGTTAAGTAGCTGAGCCATAGCAAGCATTTCCTTTTATTCACATACTTAAGAATTAAATAGGAAGAATGTTATCCAAACAGTGCTGGCAATAGTTCTCGAATTCTTTAGCTATGATGTCAGTGGATTCAAAAATAAGGCTACATTAGATTCTGGTTAATTAGATCTCTATTAATCTATAACTCTGTACATTTAATTGTGAATTACTATTATTAGTGTGAATACTGGACTGTGCTGATCGTAAATTATTAAATTGATAACTGTGTAATACATTTTATTAATACAGAGTAAATTTAATGACTAAATAATGACCTACAATCATACAGAAAGTAACAGTGCTACTACTTGGAGTTTATAAAAATGTGCACACTTTTTTTTGCACAAGTCCCTAACATTGGAACCAAAACTACATGTGACACAATACTACAAAAGCAGTCACCTGACTGCCATGATAAGGAGTGTGTTGAGTTTAAGTGAAAGCACATTAATTAAAAAAAAATATTTAATAACTGTATGTGCAATATATAATTAAATAGACCAAACAGTTATATGTTAAGCACTATTTATAGATTTTCTATGTGGTGAAACACATCCTCTCCTACTTTACAAGTATTTGGGTGGAAAAATGATGTTCTATTTATAGAACCTCAGGAATGCACATACATAGGAGTCACTGTGTTCTTTTAGTCCATATAAGTTCACTACAGTAAGTCAAATGTAACAAAATGTAATCAAAATGGCTATATTGTATATTTGTAAATTCCTTCCATTCATAATTGTATCTCGATAACACACCTTATTGATGCACTCCTTGCAACCTATAAATATGTGGTATGGTCACAATTGGAAATAATCTACCTTTGATTTCTTTTGGCTAGTTGCAAAGATCTGATTATTTTATTAGTTTTGCTGTGTACTTTCCACATGGGAACTTTTCTAAAGGTATCTGGAAAAGATCAGCTTCCTCATCTTGATTCTTAAGATAATCTTCCCTATCTAATATGATAAGTGTTTTGACTGTTGCATACATTACTTAAAGCCATTGTGTCACTTTTTGAGAGGGAGGGGGGTTTATCTTACATGAAGTAATATTGTAGTCTTCTACAAACTCTTTTTTTTTTTTCTTTTTCCCATATTTGATTCTTACATATAAAAGAAAGGCCTGGTTATGGCTCAACCATCTCACCTCCTTACTTAACTCTACATGAAGTCCAACAAGCACCAAGTCTTATAAAATTACCATATACAACCAAAAAAAAATGAATTAAAATATGCAGATGTATTTTCATAGTTTGGACATGAGCACAAAAAAAAAGAACATTAGATTTTTTCAATTAATACCTTAACCAGTTGCATCCCATTATTATGTTTCACTTGAGCTTGAGACTAACTGCTCACTATCTTTTTTTAATGTATGTTCTTGTTTCATTTTTAACCAAGATAAGTTATGTACAGAAATAACACAAATATTATTATTATTATTATTACATAACACCTCCAGGAGTCCAAAGACTCATCGAGGGAGGGCATCTACTCTACAACTCTTCATCTTCACCAACCGCAACTACCTTCATCATCTACACCAACGCCATCTACTGCTGACCACCATCACCACTGGTATCACAGACAATCACAAACATCCATGCCCATGGCAGGATTCGAACCTACAGCCTTTTGGGTGGAGAGCGGATACACTAACCACTCAGCCAACCAGGCCGGCTAAAAGTTCATCTAGTCAGCGACTAGATTCGAATGCCTTTCGTCGTGCGGTCAAGCGCTGCAGAGTGCAAACGCCACTTCTACCGAGCTACACAGGCTCATTAAGAAGAGAAACCTGATAAAGAAACTAGGTTACTGAAATTGGCAGAGGAGATTACATCAAAGATGTTTAGAAAAGGCAGTCAAAGTTATGATTAATACATTCCACACTACAAAGGTAAAACAATGTTACTGGGGATGAGACAAAAATACAGTACAGGGCATAAGATTCAAAGAACAGCAAAGATAAGACATTATTATTATTAAGAGAGACCTCCAGGGAGTCAGACACTCATCGAGGGAGGCCACATACTATACACATCAACTATCATACTTATTCTTGAATTCATTCACACTGCTTGCACTCACATCCAATGGCAATCCATTCCAATCATGCACCACCCTTTGAGAGACAAATCAAGCCCTCACCCCTTCTTAGCGGCCTTCATTCTTAGCTTCCAAGGATGTCCTCTTGTCCTTTCCCCACCCTCCATAAATTGAAAAATTCCATCAATTGAAATCCTGTATGACTCTTTCAGAAGTTTGTAAGTCTCAATCATATCACCCTTCTTTCTCCTGGTTGCTAGTGTCTGCAGTCTATAAATTCTCAACCTGTATTCCACAATCCTGATATCATTTTTAACACTCTCCTTTGTACTCTCTTCAATATATATATATATATATATATATATATATATCAGAATCACAACAGATACCAGGAGACCAGACCTGCCCACAATAGTCCAAGTGAGGTCTCAATCAAGGCCTTGTAAAGAGGCAAAATTACATCCTTATTTTGAAAGTGTTCCTTTGAACTTTTAACGATTCATAGTATTTTCTCAAATATTCATTTTTAAGTGAGTGGGGGGAAATCAGTCAGCACTGTCATTGAACATACACAGGAAGTCTGGGATCAAATATGGGATCATCAAGTAGACCAGCAGGAACAACTAATTTATTGCCTATATATTTATATTCTGATATCAGATCTTGGGCATGAACAGTCCAGCTATGTTCAGAAATAACTTCTTTTTCCAACATAGTTTGCTGAGTTCTTCTTAAGAAATACTCTCCATCAATTATATTTTGAAAGTGTTCGCCTTGAATTTTTAACGATTCAGAGTATTTTCTCAAATATTCATTTTAAGTGAGTGGAATATTTGAGAAATACACAAACGCATACAGGAAGTCTGGGATTAAATATGGGATCATCAAGTAGACCAACAGGAGCATAGACAATAATATTAGTTGTTCCTGCAGGTATACTTGATCCCATATTTAATCCCAGACTTCCTGTATACGTTCAATGACAGTGCTGACTGGTTTTCCCCATGCACTTAAAAATAATATTTGAGAAAACACTATGAATCGCTAAGTTCAAGGGGAACACTTTCAAAATATAATTGATAGAGAGTATTTCTTAAGAAGATTACATCTTTATCGTTACATGTGAATGTTCGTTTCAGCATTCTAATTATCTTTTGAGTTGTATTTGCAATCTTTGCCACGTGGCCCCTGAACTTCAACTTCCTATCTATTAACGCTCCAAGATACCTAGCCTCATCAGTTTCTTCTAGCCTAATCCCACCAACATAATACAACATTGGATATCTAATCACGCCGAAGTGAATGACTTTACATTTACTGACACCCATTTTCCTATGCCCACAATTCCAGCCTATTCAAATCATTCTGTAAGTACTCCATATCAGCAGCATTCCTGATTACCCCACCTATCCTTGCATCATCAGCAAACAGCTGTAATGTCACTTGTCAAATCCTTCTCAATATCATTAATGTACAGACTGAATAACAGTGGACCAAGCACTGATCCTTGTGGTACACCACTTGTTACTTTAAATCTTGCAGACTCACATCCGTATACCACTTTTTGATATCTGTCAGTCAGCCATCCTCTTATCCATGCTAATATTGTATAACCCAAACCCATTTTCTCCATTTTATGCAACAGTCTACCATGCTGTATTCTGTCAAAAGCTTTAGCAAAAGTCAAAAGTATCATGGTGTATCCATTCCCCTTGTCTAGTTCAATGGTAACTAGTGTTTCCAAATTCCCGACATTTTGGAACCTTCAGGAATCGAGAACGGAAAATCATATTTCCTGAAATAATCTTTTTTATTTAATTTTCATTGATCATCTGTAATAATGGCTATAACAGTAAATGTTAATAAACAGAAAAGCCATAGAGAAGGTGGGGCAACCGGGGCAGTCTTTCAGAGGTTTCGAGACATTCCTATATGTAAAAGGTCGAAGCAAAAAATGAGGAAATGAAATTTCCTAAATGGAGGTCGACCGGAATTTCATGACTAGTGCATCTCTTGCCCTGAGCACTAAACAGGGATCACTACGGTATCATTTTGGCTAGGTTTCTGTTATATTTCAGGTTTTCTCAAAATATAAACAATGTAATTAATGCAAACTTTATTTAACCAAACCTTATAGTATACAGTGAGTTTTTACATATATTACACAATGTATTAACATTCCCAATCTCATTTAAATATTATTCATTTGAAAATTAAAAAATACTTCAAATATATTTGCCATTTTTAAAATGAAACTTTAAGAAACATAGAGCATTAATTGCTCGATCAGACAATTGTGATCTTTGCTTTGTAACAACTTGATGTGGAAAAATTTCTTTCATTTTCTGTAGACGTTGGTTGAATTGTTAAGAGTATGTCTAAAAGCATCTTCAAGTTGGGAGTGAGAGAATGCGTTGTTTCATATAAGCTCATTTCCTTCCTTAGAGAAGCAAATATTTTGTCTGCATGCATAGGGCTAGGCTTTGATGTCGAAATTGATATTGCTTTAGTCAATTCACTCTTCAGATCAGATTCTGATTTAATGTCAGAACTCTCTGTAAGGACATCCTTTATTTCTTTTATTGGAACTTCTTCTGCTGTAAATGTTCCTTTAAAAAGTCTTTCCATTAATGACTTCACCAATCATGCAATTTCATTCTTACTTGACAAGGCAAAAAATTCATCCCCTTCCATCTCACATAAACAACTAACGTTGCTCAAGTACTTTGCGAGAGACACAAGATCTCTATTTCTACGTTTAACCAATTCAAATTTTATTTCCTTCAAAAGCATTTGGCTCATTGAAGAATTCCGTTTTTCTAAATTACTGAACAGGAACTTAAATATTCCTTCACTTGTGAGAATATTAGCTTCTCTATTGATTAAGGCTTCAACTGCTAATCTTACAGGTTGTAAGCAATTCAACATACCTCTCAAAATTTCATAACACTCTTCTTTCCATAAGTGATCAAGTTTCAGCTCTCGTAAAACAGTCTTAAATGGATTTATGATCTTTAAAAATCTCCCTATCATTCTCTCCAGTGTGTTTTACAGTCCAAAATGACTACTAGTTCAGTTCCCTCTTTTCACTCTTGGTTATTACTTGCTGCAAAAGAGAATTTTTTTACTGGAGAATATTTAAATATTTTCATAATTCTTCATACACTGCTAATTGCCGAAGATAGATCATCTCGCAAATCATACTGATGAGCTTGGGCCACACCATCTAACTCAGAATCACTGTTATCATCTTTATCGTATTCAGAATCTGTACTGAATTCACTACCACTGCTACAAGTCACTGATGCTTCACCTTTCAACTTTTTAACATAAAATACTTTTGTTACAGCTAGATGTGGCGCATGGTTGTAGCAGTACTGTTGAATAGTCGGTGATAATTTTCTGAATTTTTCCATAACAGCTGCACTGTCACTTGTAATTGCAACTGCATCACTTTCAAGTTTTAACTGAAAGTTTTCTAATCTTTCCTGAAGCAAGGATAACACTTTTTCCGCAGGACAGTTCCCACGTATTCTTATTAAACCAAGGTTCATAAAGGTCTCGTTGCAGGTATACGTGAACATTCATGTATCTGCAATTCTTGCAACTGGTCCACTCATCTATTGAAATACTCAGTTTTTTATTATCACATTTGAATACTTCCAATTTTGGGATGTACAGTTGTTTCACTTTACTATAATAATTATGTATTAGTGTCATAACTGAAGATGGACTTTTTGGCAACTGCATTCCTCTGCTTGTGAAACTTTCCATAATAAACTCACTTTTTGTGATGGTGTTGACTGATATCATCCAAGGCTGCTAATTTGTTTACGGTTACTTCTAAATCCAGTCCCTCGACATAATGTAAAATTGTCGTTTGTCTCTTAGAAGATGAAGGCATTGGCTCATAATTATTCAATTCAGACTGTTTTTTCCTTTTCATTCCATGAATGTACACTAGGTGCCTATGTAGACCGCTGGTTGATGATGCTTTGCATTGCAAAGTTTTGGAGCATATCTAGCAATGAGCTAATTCGTTATCTTTATCTTTTCTAAAATATTCACAACATTCTTTATACTCTTTACTCATTGTGATGGCAATCTATAAAAAAATATTAAAATATCATTTATGATTTAACAAAAAATAATTAATTTAAAAATTTCCCGATTTCCCGACTAAATTTTCTCGGGATTTGGGAACGGGAAAACGAAAAAAAATTCCTGAGAACGTTAGGAAACTCTAACGGTAACATTGTTATAGAATGTGAGCAAGTTACAAAAACATGACCTTCCCTTAGTAAACCCATGTTGTTCACTGCAAAGTAGATATTCACTGTCAACCCATTTCTGAATGCGAGAATTAACCATTTTTCCAAAATTTTCACCACCACTCCTGAGCTAATTGGTCGATAGTTGGATACATCGGCCTTTGCACCATCCACATATGATACAATGCAACAAGAATCAAAGGTTAACACAATGATCAAGCAATTTAGCATTAGATGAAATGGTCTGAGAGATAATATGTTACACTTACTAATGGATCAAATATGTGTTCATAGTTAATGTCTATAAAATCACTCTTGTTATCTAACAGCTTTATGATTTTATTTTAGCATTTTTATTTGGTCTCATATATCTATGATATTCAGAGTTTTTTCTAATATCCCCTATATCCTGAAAAATCTATTCATAGTAAACAGCAAAACAAATTTAATAAAAAATCATTTTTGATGTGGAACATAGAATGTTGCTATTATTTCATCATGTTTATGATTTAAAATTTTCTAACTTCTGTAGTTGTTTAACTACAGAAGTTTGAAGATTTAAAATAATTTTTAAGACATTCAGTTCACATTTAACTAAACGATTTAAAAAATGATGTAAATTTTTACTAATTTCTTTGTTAGTTTTGATTACTTACTACTAAAAGGATTTAAATAAGAAATATCTATTGTATTTTTATATTTGTAATTGTTTGCTGTTCAAGACATTCAGTTATAAATGGTATGTTCATGATGAAACAAGGCTTTAGATTAAAATAAATTATATTTAGAAAAAAAAATAGATTAAAATATATGCTATAATGTTATAACAGTTTTGGTTTTGAAACAGTTTAATTAAAGTATTTGCAACAATTTCTTGTTCAGTATAAATATTTGATTTCCTATTTCCTTGTTAACTGAAAATTTACTAGAAATGAAATTTAGCTTCCATTCATGTGTTATGGAGCTTCAGTTATCATAAACCCTCAATCTATTGTTATAGGGAGCATTCTACAGACCTCTCACCATCATGATCACTTATCAGAGGTAAGTGACCATGATGGTGACCATTACATTTTCTTGCCACCACTTTCACATCTACAAGAAACCCAGGTAACCAGACCTGTGATATTTATAATTCATGTTTATACAAACACTTGCAATCACATGGTAAAATGTTAGCAATGATTAAAGGATACTGTCTTGTTGTATACTTCTAAAAGGGCTCTAACATCATCTGAAAGCAAAACACTCTGTTCCTTGGAAAAAAATTACAAAAAAATAATATCAGTATTCAGCATGTACACAGTAAAATAATCAAATAAACTGTGAAGAAAAACCTTGAAGTTTTTCTTCAAAGCTGATTTCTCATATATAGTGAATTAGTGCTAGACTTAAAAGGGGAAGTTCAAGAGGAATTTTAATTTTTCCTCAAATTTTCTCTCTCATGTTGACTGTTCTAGAGCTATTCTTTCAAGTAGTTCTAGTTCAAAATTTATATTTATTTTTAAGCTAACAAAATTTGTACAACTTAGGTAACTCCAAGTTACCTAAGTTGTATTTGTACTTGCTATTGGCTTTGGGATTCATAGGCTGGCCACTGTGCATACTCAGATTACTTTCCCTCAATAAGTTGTTGGTGTTTATATTTATTTATCATTAACGATAAATATAAAAAAAATTAGCTAATGCATTTATTCCCTTATAAGGAGTAACTGCCATCTTGTGGTCCCTAATATATCCTGTTAGGGATTAACAGGATATGTGAAATAGTGTAGGTTCTATCAATTTTCTTGAGTTTCTGGGAGAAAAACCTGATTTCCTGTGCAAGAGAGTGACTAACTTGGGAACCAGTCAAAGAAAAGCTTAGAAAAAGTTTCTTTAGTCAGTGACTAGACTAGACTGCCTGATTTTTCTTCAGGAAGTCTAACACAGAGGATGCAAACACCACTTCCACTGAGTTACACAGACCTTAATGATAAATATACTTGTTCAGCATATAATGTAATAATACTAATTTGGCCAGTGTTGTGGAAAGCAATTCAATTAAAAAAAACACAGACCTTCATAATCACGACTATGGTCAATCTGGCCTTGTAGACCATGTATTGGATACAACTCACAGGATCTTCTAGAAGAAAACCACAAAGCTCCACCATAGTAAATTTAAAAAGGAAAGACTGTTTTTGGAATCTGCAACGGCACTCAGAAATCAACCTAATTTAAACAAATACAGATGGGAAAAATAACTGTCAGAGGTCTCAGATTACATTCTAGGCTGCCTACAAACACCCATAGAGGGCGCACCACCTAGATAAGACTTGAGTCACCCACATGTTTCATTAAGTATTGTGCTGTCTGTGTGTGTATTATAAGTGTTATTTGTACTCCCTGAAGATGTCTCAGTGTGATGGAGACGAAATATTGGAAGCATTAAAATTAGTTTTAATCTTTTCCTAGTGCTGTCAATACTCCATTAAATCTCCAACATGATGAACTGTATAATCAAATCAAAGCATGATAACTTGTAGTGCTGTCAGCAAGGTTATGTTCTCAATTTAATACTTTTTTTTCTCTCTGTAGACATTATTATTAATTCTCTGGAAATCTTAACTGCTTATGTGGTATTCACATTTAAACATTCCATCCACACCTAAAAACATTAGGCATGATTTTTTCTCTCATGATTACACGGTGGTCAGCATTCATTGTGTAGAATTTAAAGAGACAAAAACAGACGTTAGAGCAATTACTTTACTGCAATTAAGAAAAATGACACCCAACGTTTTAACTTCTATATCAAGGTCATCATCAGGAATATATATATATATAAACAAAACAAACTATGTCACATTCCACATAAGTAAGTTATAGTATAATACTACCTCTCACCTGTACTGGTGCTAACTCAATCCTGGAATACTGTTCTTATGTTTGGGATGAAGCACTTAACCTTCTTAAAAACTGATGCTATCCAGAAAAAGGCATTCCAGTTAATGATCATCTCCCTTACCATACACATACATGAGCTCAATTCAATAATTTTTGCACTGATGATGTTTCTGCCTTGTCTTTTTCATTAGTTAGTTTGTGCATGCATCTGCTGGTAAACATCATTGTAGTCTTTATTTTTTGGTATTTAAAATATCAGTATGTTAAACTGGCAAACACAGTATATTTCTAATTTTAATATGGTCTTTTCTACAGTTGACTCATTATAGCAAATACCATTATAACAAATTCACTATCTTTAACAAATTATCAAAAAAGCCATGACCAAAGCCTTATAGTGAAATGCTATTCTAAAGAAAGTTCACTACAGCAAATTATCCATTATAAGAACCTGTTCCCATAATTTATGTTTGCTACATAATTTACACAAATTTTAATAATCTACTTACTTCTTGCTTTATCTGCAGCTGACTTAGCTCACAAAGTTTAGATGCATGACTTGAAGAAGCTGCAATGTAAAGAAGAAAAAAAAAAATCTTCATATATGTTGTTGTTGTTTAAATTTTAAGCAGAAAAAAAATTAAAATGAAGTAATCTTATTCACTTGAATAATAATGTTTCTAAATATAAAAATCATATTTAGAAACATTATATACACTTTCTGAAATATATATCTGTAAGATTTAATACTGAGAAAATATTGTGTCAAAGTATGACTTCTGACCTATTAAAAGGTTTGGTTTACTTGGATTTTACAGCCAAAGCAACTCAGGCTATGAAGCCAGCATTATTATGTCTGTTAATTGCTTGTGTTCTAATGGCAGGTTTGCCTGCTTTGTGGGATGAAACCCAAGTTTCCAGGAGGGAAAAACTCTGTCACCACCACATTCGACCAGCTAACTCACACCTATTAAAAAGAAAGCATTTAGAATGTGCACATGTGTTTACATATGTAATTATCTCATTAAAAAACATTTCATATGTTAAAAAAAAACAGCTAAGAACTGAGAAAGTAGGAAGATGGCTGCAATTCTGAAGTGGCTGCTTTACTGACATTATTTTTTTTATTAGTCATTTTGTTGCTACTGCTGTTATAGTAATGCTTACATTTCAGAAGGAAATTTACATTCACAGCAATTAAAACAACAATGTTAGTCAAGTAGCTGCTTGTAAACTGTAATTAACTTCCTTTCTCAGTAGTACTCAGTTCATTTTTTTTAACAACAAGATCTTCTCCACTTTATAAGATATAGCATTTCTTCTTTTTTCCCAGGTTGAAGTAAAATAAATGAAGAATAACTGGCTGAAATCAGTTTGATGATTCTCCCTCATTTACAAGCATGCCTTCCATTTTGGTTCAATTATGCCAAAGTTTTTAGGAACCTGAAACTATACTCCAGATTTCATCAAAAATGGTGTTGGATAATGCAACTTTCATTTTTATCTGAATGAAGTTTCTGGAGAATCTGAAACAATGTCAGAAAAGATATATATAAGAAATTTGGTGAAAATGATTTGAATGGTGGAGGCTAGAGAGATTCTATAAAGGATATAACCTCCTCCCTCATTTTATCTTACCAGGCTAAAATTCTTTTGGGAGAACATAAACAAAAGAAATACCATGCATTAAACTGAATTAGCTGAACAATATTTTTTTTAAAGTGCTCTAGTTCTTGCATTAATTAGATTCAGTACTTCTGATTCAGTGCAATTTGGCAGATTGTGCCCTGCCAAATTTGAATAACAGCTGCATACAAGTGGCAGACTGATATTCAACTTAGAACCAAAGTTACAGCAGGTCAGCTTTGGTCTTATGCTGCTGTGATTCCTGATTTCAAATGTATAATGTACTGCATGTGTGTTCACACATACAGCAAGTTTACCCATTATCTGGTCTCCTCAGGAGATTGCGTAACAAGTAAACATGATAAGAATCGTGTTGTGGATAGCAGGTGCTACTAGTGAAAAAAAGTAGCAAGCACTCAATCTCTTAGCCTGAATTAATGAGGGCTATGAAGTCATTAATTTCACGTTACTGTTGATTAAAATGCAATCAATAATTTTGGTGAAGGTATACTTAAACAAGATATCCTCCTAATAAAGTAGCTACTTTATTAGGAGGATATTTGTGTATTTTATTATGGATCCATTATACAAAATGAAAGTTATGGATAACGTTTATCCTTAACATTACCTGGTCTCCAATATATATATATATATATATATATATTGGATATTTGTGCCTATCTAAATGCATTTTTTAAACTTGAAACTGGAATGCAATATTACCTTCATCCAGAATTAACCCCATCAATATTATACAAAATGAACAGAAGACTTTCTTAAATTAAAGAATTTAATAGAGTAATAAATTGAAACTAAAAATATTTACATGAGTATTAAAAAAGAAAGAAGCAGCTTTCAGAGGTGAACTGCAGAATTATATATATATAAATGTTATTAGATTTAAAAAAAAAAAAAGCATAAATAAGAATGAAACCTTGTAAAAGAAACACTGATTCAGCCAGGGAAATATGTGAAGTTGTTTGGAGGAATAAAATTACAAATTCACGGAAGACTCTAGAAGTTAAGAAAGCAGTTGAGAAAGGAAAAAATCATACTGAAAGTTTCTGACAAATAATTCAGAGGTTTCCTGAGAAAATACATGCAAAAAAACTAAGTAGCTAAACAAAAGTCATGAGAACTTTTGTAAGGAGATGAAAGATAAATATCATGAAGGTGGAATATTGTTCTAGAAGGCATTGAAAAAGCTTAGAAATAGAGGAACAAACAGTATTAAAAAAATCTGAGATGACAAAGATAACATAAAGATATTCTGGATCATCATCATCAAATTCCTGACATTGACCCTCAAGGGGTGTATAGGATATGACCCTGTACTTCCTTCCATTTACATCATTACTAACTTACTACCGACAATTTTCTACCAAATCAATCTGTTACCTGTCAAAGTTATAACATTGTCAGTTCTTATATTTATATACCTATCTTCTAAGGCACTTTTTACCGTATCAATCCACCTATATCTTGGTCTTCCTCTGGGTCTTTTTCCTGCCAACTTGGCAGCGAACACTTGTTTGCCTAATCTTTCCTCATCCATTCTGTTTAAGTGACCATACCACCTGAGATTAGCTCTGCTAACGAATTCCTGGATGCTGACAATGTCAAGTTCTTTCCTAATATCCTTGTTTTTAATATGATATTGCCATTGCTGCCATCTGTTCACACCTCTAATCCTTCTCAGGACTCTCATATCTGTGGTCTCTAGTCTTTGGTCAAGTATTTTACTTCTGACCCAGCTCTCAGATCCATAAGTTAAAACTGGTTTGAACACTGTCTTGTATACAGCTAATTTAGTGTTCTGACTAATTTCTCTCTTATTACATATAAATTTATTCAGTTGACTTCCTACCATACCAGCTTTGTTGATTTTGTTGTCTATTTCCATATTTAATTTACTATCTTCACTAAAAATTGTGCCTAAGTAGCTAAAATGCTTTACTTGTTTTATAGGTTCTCCATTCACAATGCAGCTGATATTTTCAATGCTTCTGCCTATTTTCATTATCTTTGTCTTGTTATTGCTGACCTTCATACCATATCTATCACCACAGTTATTCAATTCAGTCAGGGAATCTTGCAGACTTGTAGCAAATTTATTTAGAAGTATAACATCATCCGCATAAAGCAAGGAGCTGACATTAACATCTCTAATTTTGATATCAGGTTTAATACCACTTTCTATCATAATGTAATCCATATAGATAATGAATAACAGAGGTGATAATGTATATCCTTGTCTGACACCAGATTTAACATTAAACCATCTCCCTGTACTTCCTTCAATTCTAACTGCTGACTTACAACTCAAATACAGACCAAGTATTGCTTGATATAATGATCCACTGACATCATACAACTGTAGCATCTTGAATAGCTTCTCTCTTAGCATCTTGTCATATGCTTTTTCCAGATCTACAAAACTTAAATACAGATCTTTGTTATATTCCCATGAATTTTCAACTATTTGTCGTAAAGTGAAGATCTGATCCTGACAGCCTCTATTTGGCCTGAATCAGCTTGTTCCTCACCAAGCTTCTCTTCCACAATCCATCTCATCCATTTCTCAAGTATACTTGCATAAATCTTAACAGGAACACTCAGTAGGGAAATACCTCTGTAATTCTCACATTCAGTTTTATTTCCCTTTTTATATATGGGTACTATGAGAGCTCTACTCCAATCATCGGAAATTTGTCCCTCTGTCCAGGCTTTCTGAACTATGCAGTGCAGCCACTGTAAGACTTTTATACCACCATACTTCAGCATTTCTGGTTGAATATCATCTACTGCAGCTGCCTTTCCATATTTCAGACTTTTTATGGCTTTTTCTACTTCAAGCATGGATATGTATTCCTGATTGCATGCCTGATCAGTGTTTTTTATCACTGTGCTGTCATCACTACTAGTTTCATTTAGCGATTTTTCGAAGTAATTATTCCCATACTTCAAGGATATGTTTTTCTCCAGTTTTCATATCACCTTTATCATCTCTAATTCCTTTTACAGCACTCTTTCCTCCATTTCTGAGCTTCTTCAACAACCTCCAGAATATCTTGCCACCTTGTTGATATTTATTTTCTATTTTTCTACCAAAGTCTTCCCATGACTTTTGTTTACCTAGTTTTACACAGTGTTTAGCTTTCTTACATTTGTCTCTGTATTGTCTAGGAGCACAAGCTGACTTATTTGCCAGGAACTTTTGATATGCTTTATCCTTTTCTTTCACTGCCTCTTTAACTTCCTGTGTGGAGTTCTGATTTTTCTATCCTTGCAGACAACCTCACCACATGCCTCTCTGGCAGAATCAATCAATGTTTTCTCCAGAGCTTGCCACTGAATCTCCAAGGTTTGATTGCTGTTCTCAAACTCTTTAATTTTTTCTTGAATAATGTTTGTATATTTTAGTCTACAGTTCACATCTGAGAGCTGCTCAACTTTTATTTGTTTTAAAACTTTCTTACATGTTCTTCTTTTCAATATGAAATTCAATTTTATCCTCCTCAAGACTAAGTAGTGATCACTTCCAATTTCAAATCCTCTGTACACTCTGGTGTTCTGCACCAGGGAGAAAACATCACTATCAAATACAACATAGTCAATGAGACTTTTCTTATTCCTTTCCTCTTCTCTCCATGTGAATTTGTGCACATTTTTATGTTGAACATGGTGTTAGTAATAACCAGTTCATATCCTGAGCAGAAATCCAACAAGTATTTGCCATTATTATTATTAGCTTGGCTCTTTTCTCCAAATTTTCCCAACATATATTTGTATGTCTGACAATCATTTCCTATTCTGCTATTTAGATCCCCAACAAGGACCAACTTTTCAATTTTCATTGTGTCAGTTGCTTTTTCTAAAGCCTCAAAAAATTCCTCCACTTCTACCTTAGGAGAACCTTCTGTGGGACCATAGGCACAAATAAGTCTCATTGTCCAGTTCCCCATTCTGATATTTGCCCACATCACTCTACTTGAAATTGCCTGCCATTCAAGAAGATAAGCCTCGTATTTAGTGTTGAATACTATGGCTACTGAATATTTTCTTTGATTGTGATTGCCTGAATATAACATTTTGTATTTAATGCTCAGAAAGAGCTCACCAGTTTTGTTTCAGTCACCCCTGTTATGTCAATCTGGTACTTATCTAATTCCTCAGCTAGCTCCATTTCTTTGCCATTCAGGCTTTTTATGTTGATAGTACTGATCTTCGATTCTGGTGATATTGAGTTGGGGTGTGTTTTAGGATTTGTTCCAGTAGCCGACTTTTCACTGTCTGCCCTGGTTCCCTGGTGAAAACAACGGGGGCCTTGTTTAACCGGGCGACGCCCCCAGCCGGCATGAAATTCTATCATGTTGTACCATCATTTAATATTGTGGTTTAAGCCAATAAGAATACAATTTGGTCAGCTAAATCCCAAATTGCCAGCCCATCCTCATTCATTCAGTATCCAGGTAGATACCTAACAGGGTGCACCACGAGAGGGTGAGGATTGGACATTAGGTCAGAAGCCCTGATCGGTTGTCCGCCTTTAAAGGCTATGTGGAGGTCTCCTCTCAGTTATACAGCTTTGACCCTTAAGCACCCTGATATTCTGGATGTCTGTAGTAATTATTTTGAAAATGTTAAATGAAAAAGTAGCAGAAAATATTCATGAAGAATGTAATCAAGATTACATTGATATCAAATACTTGAGATAAAAAGGCCATTAGAAATCTGATATGTGAAAAGGCAGTTGTGAAAAACAAGAAAGAGATGATATGCAATCAGAAATGCTCAAATATGGCAGTTTAAAAGTTTTACATGCTGCACTGCATAATTCAGACCTGATCAGAAGATGACTGGAATATAGTTATTACAGTTTCCATTTATAATAATAATAATAATAAGCTGGCTGAATATGAGAATTACAGAGAATTTCCCTACTGAGTATTCCAAGTAATATATATACATACATACTTAAGAAGAGGTAAAATTAAGAAAAATTGTGTGAAAAGAATCTTGGAGAAGAACAAACTGGGTTTGTTCTTCTCCTAGATGGTCACTTGATCTTGATGCAACAGATCCTTGTTGCATCAAGAGAATGCAACAAGGATCTGTTATATTCTCTGGTTTTTCAAAGGAATATAACACTGACTTGGGAGCATACTGGCTACAAAAATGCCACTCCTTACATGGCATGATGCACCTTGGCCATGGGGTATCTACTAACTTGTTTCCAAGCAGTGTATAGTCTATATATAAGTTGGAAGTCAACAATTAGAAATGAAGGACATAGACATACCGGAAAACAGTTTAATGTAATGTATACTATCTCCACTCTTATCTGTCATCTATACAGATCATGCTAAGAAGGAAAGTAGAATCAAACTTGGTACTGAAATCTGAAATATTTCACTTAGCTTTTAGATATGAGATCTGAGAAAAATTAGGGGAATGAACAGATGGCTTTAATGCCAGAATCACATTAAAAATGAAGATAACAGGAATGAACTTGACATTGTTGACATTCCGAGTATGTGAACAGCACTAATCTCAGAGGTTATGGTCATTTAAACAGAATGTGAAAGATTGGCAAAGCAGGAGTCTGATGCTGAGATCACAAGAAAAAGACTCAGAGGAAAATCAAGTAGGTGAACTGATACAGTCAGCTTTAGAAGACCAAAATGTTAGATATAGACATACATTAGATATTAGACATACAAATCACAGATTAATTCAGGTAAAAAAAGCGTATATAAGAATCTAGTAAGAATGCAAATTTAATCATGATAGTACTATCATGGTACTCTGTACACTCCACCTATAAAGAAAACAGGGAGTCATAATTGCACTGTTATTTAAACAGCTTATGTAACAATTATGGTTGTAATTAATTCTATATGATTTTCTTAGAAAGATACTGTCCTTGTATTTATCAAATACAAAGAGTTAGAATCAGATCTTCACTTTACGACAAATAGTTGAGAAATCTTGGGAATATAATAAAGATCTCTATTTAAGTTTTGTAGATCAGGAAAAGGCATATGACAAGGTGCCAAGAGAGAAGCTATTCAATACACTATAGTTATACGGTGTCAATGGGGCATAATATCAAGCAATACTTAGTCTTTAATTGAGTTGTAAGTCAGCAGTTAGAATTGAAGGAAGTACAGGAAGATGGTTTAATGTTAAATCTGGTGTGAGACAGGGATGTACATTATCCCCTCTGTTATTCATTATCTATATGGATCACATTATGAAGGAAAGTGGTATTAAACATGATATCAAAATTGGAGATGTTACTGTCAGCTCTTTGCTTTATGCGGACGATGTTATACTTCTAAATAAATCTGCTACAAGTCTGCAAGATTCTCCCTCTGTTATTCATTATCTATATGAATCACATTATGAAGGAAAGTGGTATTAGACATGATGTCAAAATTGGAGATGTTAATGTCAGCTCTTTGCTTTATGTGGATGATGTTATACTTATCAATAAATCTGCTACAAGTCTGCAAGATTCCCTGACTAAATTGAATAACTGTTGTAATAGATATGGTATGAATTTCAGCAATAAAAAGACAAAGACAATGAAAATAGGCAGAATTGTTGAAAATGTCAACTGCGTTGTGAACAGAGAATCTGTGGAACAAGTAAAACATTTCACCTACTTAGGCACGATTTTTAGTGAAGATGGTAAATTAAATATGGAAATAGACAACAGAATTAACAAAGCTGGTTTGGTAGGAAGTCAATTGAATAAATTCATATGGAATAAGAGAGAAATTAGTAGGAACACTAAATTAACTGTATACAAGACAGTGTTCAAACCAGTTTTAACTTATGGATCTGAGAGCTGGGTCAGAAGTAAAACACTTGACCAAAGACTAGAGAGCGCAGATATGAGAATCCTGAGAAAGATTAGAGGTGTGAACAGATGGCAGCAATAGCAATATCATATTAAAAACAAGGATATTCGGAAAGAACTTGACATTGTCAGCATCCAGGAATGCGTTTGCAGAGCTAATCTGAGGCGGGATGGTGATTTAAACAGAATGGACGAGGAAAGATTAGCAAAACAAGTGTTCTCTGCCAGGTTGGCAGGAAAAAGACCCAGAGGAAGACCAAGATATAGGTGGATTGATACGGTACAAAGTGTCTTAGATGACAGAAATATAAGATCTGATAATATTGGAGTCTTGACAAGTAACAGACTGATCTGGAGGAAAATTGTAGATAGGAAGTTAGTAATGATGTAAATTTTTCATGTACTACTATCATATCCCCCCCCCCCCCGAGGATACACGGCAGAAATTTGATAATGATGATGATTAATTCTATATGATTTTCTTAGAAAGATACTGTTCTTGTATTTATCAAATACAAAGAGTTAGAAACCAACAGTCCACTTAGTTCTGCAAATTGTGAATTTTTTAAAATCACACAATAGGTGTTATATAAGTAAAAATTCTAGCACATTGTCACCGAGGTTACAGGGAAATCAGCAATGAGCAAGAGGTTACAGGAAAATCAGGAATCTGGTGATGTTCTTCTTGAAGGACATTGCCCTGGAATTGGAGCAGTCCTTCTTCTTGAAGGACACTGCTCCATGAGGATATGTTAGCAATTAACATGCACAAAATGCTAAAATGTATAGGTATGTTTTAACTAATTTTATTTTTTGTTTATAGTGAAATCTCACAGAAATCAAATTCTAACAAAATGACCGTCTACAGCACTGTACTCTAAAAATAATGAAACACAAGTTCAGAGTATTTCTATGTGCTTATCAGTAAAATAATCATCTGGAAACACATGGAGCATGAGTATTTCTTCAAAACTATAGTTTTAGTTATTGGGTGATTCATAAGATGATGTGCCGGAAACTATCATCCACAACAAATTCAGGAACTGCAGCAAAGTATGCTGAGGATGGTTTAGGTTCATCTTCAGAGGGTAAGGTGACAGCAGGAGTAGGCTTCTTGAACTTGGATCCTTGTTGTCCATTCCTCAAATAACCGACATTCCTTAATAAAAGCGGCCTCTGCCAATTTTTTTTTACTTTAAATGTTTTGGGAATTGATTGATTTTTCATGTTCTTCTTCAAATTTCTATGTTTCTAGGTCTGAATTCGGGAGCTCTTCTGCCACGGCTTCAATTAACTGCACTATATTTTCATCGTCAACCTTCAACTTCCACTCTTTAGCTAGCAGAACTACACATACTGGCCACTGAATTAGAAACCTTTATGTAGATGTATGTAAACGTCAATTATGCAGGAAATATGCAAAATACTTTCCCCCATTGTAATCAACAATTGCGTTGATTACAATGAAAAAAAAAAAGATCTTTCAGAGTTCAATAAAGGAGTTATTGTGGGTGCCTGTCTGGCTGGAGCCATGATTTTGAAAATTGACTGGTTTCTCAAAAGGTAAGATATCCTGGGCATTTAATCAAGCAGAAAAATAACCCACATTGCTTGTCTACAGGCATACCTGTGGTCCTGAGATCACCATCATCTAAGAAGGCTTGTACGAACAAACAGAACTTCCTGTATGTAGCAATTGACCAATGCATTTCATGAAGGCTATTCATGACCTATATCTCACCAAACTACGTGCAGGGAATTGAAGTGGATTGGCAGACATATGCCTATATGAAAACCATGCTATTAAATAAAAGTTTCTAATTCAGTGGCTGGTATGTGTATCGTGTCATCAGTCTATTGTGAGGCTTAGTCTTTGTCAATTCCTGTGAATGTATGAACATATATTTTCACCAGTTTCTTCCAAAACACTATTCATACATACTGCTGCCGCCTCACTCCACACTGCATGTGTGTTCTCTGTACAGTGTAGGATATTATATTCCTTCCTAAAGTCTCTGAGGATTTTCTCGCCCTCAGTAGCAAGCAACAGCATCTGAACAAAACTATTTCTTAAATAATATGCCTTGAAGGTAGCAATAATACCTCTGATCCATGAGTTAGAGGAGAGAGGTGATATGCAGTGCAAATATTAATGGGATGGCCATTGTAAGTAGGAGTGGTCACAAGTCACATATGTCATAAGTCGAGGACTGACATAAGCTGAATGCACTATAAAGCAATCTTAATATTTATTACAATATTGCTTTTTCTCTCTTCTTCTCTTGTGTCCTCAAGTTCCATGTGGATAAGAGCCTTCTGCCATCCTCTGTCCAAAGCAAGCTCTTTCATATGCCAACAACTTTGAAAGTCCAATGTAGTTCTAAGAACTTTAAGCCATGTTAATCTTGGTCTTCCTCTGTGTCTTGTTCCTTGCATAGTGCTGGTTCCATTTACACAATGTGGTCAAACCAATGGAGTTGATGCTTTTTAACTATGTTAAGAATTGTTGAGTTAGGGATATTCAAATCTTGCAGCACTTGTGCATTTGTCTTATGTTCTGTCCAATGAGTTCTGTTGATTTTCCTGAAGCATTTCATTTCAGAAGCCAGTACTGCTTAGTTGGGCATTATTCTTAAATTTAGAATATAAAAATGGTCTTCTTTCTCAAACAAACAGAAATAAAATAAAAGCAATATTCTGTGGATTAAAAATGTTATAAGCATTTTCAATCTACAAAACTAAACAATATATGAGATTACCCATCTTATACACAGCTTAGTTCTGTGGTCTAGACTAGTGTTGACTAGTGTTGTCATCATTAACATCAATTTCTTATGTATTCTCAAACAGGTGTACAGGATATTATGACAGTAGTACAGCATGATTAAGTTTACATATTATTATTTCTTGTCAACAATTAGTCTATTCACATATTCAACACTTCAATATTGTTGTTGCATCTGATCTTTCTGTGACATTTCTAACTATTAATTCACATAGATGTTGGTCTTCCTCTTGGTCTTTTCCCTACCATCTTGGTATCAGACATCTGTTTTGCTAACCTTTCTTCTCCCTTTCTGTTTAAGTGACCATATTACCTTAGACTAGTGCTGCTCACATATTCTTGAGCTATAATTGTGTTACAAAAAATCTCCATATCAATGCAATGTGGAGTTGACTTGTTCAGTTTCACAGGAGGAAAATTTGTCTACAATGCATGTTGATGATAATGCTACATTGGAAATTACATCTAAAACAGAAGTAATAAACACTAGGTGATGGATGCTGAACATGTTTAACATTTGCGTGAGTATACCACTACACACAATTCACGGCAATAGATATTTGGATGTTTGCATGTGCACTCATATTATCTTCAATGGTTTGACTTATATAAAGATGTTTTTAAATTGATTTCTTGATATATTCTCAAGGGCAAGATGAAAATGATTAACAGGTGGGACATTCCTACATCATGGTATGACTGCAAAAGTTTTAAGTAATATATAATTGTGGGCGAATGGAACACATTGCCAGAATATGTTATTAATGCAGGGAGTGTTAAGAATTTTAAGACTTAGTATGATAAATATGTTGTCAGTTGAATGAATTGCCCACAATGAGTCTGCTGACTCTATGGAGAGTGTAATAATAAATAATCAAATCTTTCAAATTGTTTGTTTTGTGCAGTATTATAATTAAGGAGAGTTTAATTCCTCTTTCAAAAAATGACTCAAATATTTTTCAAATGCTGATTTGTTTCTGATAATTCCATGGTCAAATGACTTCATACGACCATGAAGTGATATGATAAGAATATATCTTATCATTTATCAAAAAAAGCAATCTATTTTCAAATCCCATTTGCGATGGAATTTCATATAGGTCTTGCTCTAGCAAGTTGCTGTTTGGAATTATGGCCATGAAGCCAGAGGATTATTTCTGAAAATTGCATTTTTTCTAGCTAATTTTCCTGTTTTTTGGTATGAAAAACTCAAGTTTCCAGTGAAAAATCCAGCCACCAAACTGGCAAACTCACCTTCAGATAAAGTTCTTATAAATTTCTTGCCATCCTAGACAAGATTTGAACCCAGCTCTGGCAAAGATAACTAAGCTAAATCAAATTATACCAGTCAACACACACACACACACACACACACACACACACACACACACACACACACACACACACACACACACACACACACACACACACACACACACACACACACACACACACACACACTTCCTTTTGGATATGTGGATATGTACAGTATAGTTCTATGAATTTAGAGAAAAGTCACTACACAGACTGATTTGTAGGAGCTAGATCTGTGGAGATATTGAGAGTTAAATCAATGCAGAAGTCACAATGCATAGCATGTCCAAAAAGAGGTATGATGGTACATTATGAGATAATGCTGAGTCATGAAGATACTTCACAGGCAAGCTTCTGTTTGCTCAAGCTTGGTAAAGAATAAAACAAGAACATAATTTATCTTGCATAATTTACTTTGTAACCATGCAGGGAGGAAAAAAAAAAAGTTTCTCAGATACAGATGATAACAATCACTTTTTTAAATATTGAATTAATTGTTCATTACGAATTTCTTTCTCCATAACAAACAATTAATCAATGCATTCATTTGAAATTATGGAAAATTATAATGCTGCATATGAGAAAAACAGGAATTCTCTATCAGGAAAATAAATGCTTCTTATGGCACTTCCTAAACATACCCCCCCCCCTCAACACACACACACACACACACACACACACACACACACACACACACACACACACACACACACACACACACACACACACACACACACACAAAAAAAAAAACATGCAATGCATCTACTGTATTCACCTCAAAGTTTTCCAAGTGGGACAGAGATAGGTTTGTGTATAATGGCAGAACAGGCACATTTTGAAAATAAACACCTATTAACAGTTTGAAATAAAATAGAACTTTTTTTTTTCATATGGAATCAATCTGATTAACTTACTGTTAGACTTCATATGTAAGCAACAATAATAGAACAAATTAACTTTAGTTACAAGCATATTCATTTGATAAATTCCACACACACACACACACACACATATATATATATATTCAACAATGCAAAAATGATTATTTTTAAGAAGTACCTTTTATGTGTTCACTATCCAAAGCAAACTTTAGATCCTCAATCTTCTGGAGAGAGTCAACTATTCGCCTTATTTTATCTTCCGCTAAATAAACAAATACACAAATATGCTGAGAGCATGTTATCATAATAAAAGAAAGGGGGGGATTTTAAGAAATGCCCAAAAATTTATATATATAATTTATCAAAATATAAAATGACTACACTATCTGTACAAGCTAAATTGTCTGTAATGTACCCAAACAGTAATATTTCTTAATTAATTAGCTTTTACCAACATTCTCTTTCTTTTTTAGTAAATGATTTATATACTTCATAGACTTGGTTGATGATGACTAGAACTGAGTTTAACAGAAAGTACATTATATGATAATAATTACAAGCTAAATCAGGCATGATAGATACAGTCAACTATCACTATATCAGGAGTAAAGAGACAAGAATATTTTGTTATAGTGCATCACTTGCTACAAAATTTTTTTAGAATTGTACTGCATATGCAAATTTAGTCAGGTCTTTTACATAGTTTGTTGTAGCAAGTAAATAAGTTTATTGTAATGTTTGCTATAGCATGAATCAAATGCATCGTTAATTGAAAAAAAGGAGAAAATTTATTCAGATGGCCAACTTGGATGGCAAAATGGATAACATCTTCTCCACTTGGCAACCAACAAACTGTGGGTTTGACATAAATGTTTATGAATGTCTTTAGATTGTGCTTTAATAGTTTTAACTTTTCATAGGTGAGAATGCTATAAAAAAAATAACTAGATTGTACTTTCTGAGAAAACTGATGAAAGAATATTATTCAATACGACAGAGGAAAAAATATTTTGCGAGTTTGAAGTTGAACCAAGAATAAATGATGATTAGCTGCTACTTATATATTTTAGTAGGGCATTAGAAGAATAGCAGAATTATAGATAGCAGTTCATTTGAACAGTAGTTCACAGCAGGACAGCTTGGAATATGTAAAAAGTAAACAGCTGTTTAGGAGAAAAAAAAAAAACCTAAATTTTTGGATGCTGAGACAGGTACAAATACATAATCGACCGTCGATATCACAAACACTGTTACACCAAACTCAGTTCCTTGCACACAGTAACAAATTAAACAAGTTCAAACCAAAGTAAGTCCCACAAGCACAATGATATTCTAAATTTATGATAATAAACCATTTCTGCAATTTCTAGCTGTTTTACATACTGTTTCAATATCTCAATATGTTAGTATTTTATATAAGGATTACACACTGCTAGACTAACAGAAAAATATAACTGCTACATAAGACAAAAATTTAAAGAATTTCCTTTCTCTGATTATACTAAGGGGTGCTTAAGGGTCAAAGCTGTATAACTGAAAGGAGACCTCCACATGGCCTTTAAAGGAATGCGGAGAACCGACCAGGGCTTCTGACCTAATGTCCAATCCTCACCTTCTCGTGGTGCACCCTGTTGGGTATCTACTTTGATAATGAATGAACGAGGATGGGCTGGCAATTTGGGATTTAGCTGACCAAATTGTATTCTTATTGGTTAAACCAAAATATAGAATGATGGTACAACATGACAAAATTTCATGCCGGCTGGGGCGTCGCCCGGTTATACAAGGCCCCCGTTGTTTTCGCCAGGGAACCAGGGCGAACAGCGAACAGTCAGCTACTGGAACAAATCTGAAAATAAACCCCAACTCAACATCACCAGAGTTAAAGATCGGTGCTATCAACATAAGAAGCCTGAATGGCAAAGAAATGGAGCTAGCCGAGGAATTAGATAAGTACCAGATCGACATAATAGGGGTAACTGAAACAAAAAAAGACCAAAACTGGCGAGATTGTTCTGAGCAATAAATACAAAATATTATATTCAGGCAATGACAATCAAGGAAAAGAAGGAGTAGCCATAGTATTCAACACAAAATACGAGGCTAATCTTCTTGAATGGCAGTCAGTCTCAAGTAGAGTAATGTGGGCAAATATGAGAATGGGGAACTGGACAATGAGACTTATTTGTGCCTATGGTCCCACAGAAGGTTCCACTAAGGTAGAAGTGGAGGAATTTTTTGAGGCTTTAGAAAAAGCAACTGACACAAAAAAAAAATGAAATGTTGGTTCTTGTTGGGGGTCTAAATAGCAGAGTAGGAAATGATTGTAAGACATACAAAAATATTTTGGGAAAATTTGGAGAAAAGAGCCAAGCTAATAATAATGGCAAATATCTGTTGGATTTCTGCTCAGGACATGGACTGGTTATTACTAACACCATGTTCCAACATAAAAATGTGCACAAATTCACATGGAGAGAAGAGGCTAGGAATAAGAAAAATCTCATTGACTATGTTATTGTTGATAGTGATGTTTTCTCCCTGGTGCAGGACACCAGAGTGTACAGAGGATTTGAAATTGGAAGTGACCACTATTTAGTCTTGAGCAGAATAAAATTGAATTTCACATTGAAAAGAATAACATGTAAGAAAGTTTTAAAGCGAATAAAAGTTGAGCAGCTCTCAGATGTGAACTGTAGACTAAAATACACAAAGATTATTGAAGAAAAAATGAAAGAGTTTGAGAACAGGAATCAAACCTTGGAGATTCAGTGGCAAACTCTGAAGAAAACATTGATTGATTCTGCCAGAGAGGCATGTGGTGAGGTTGTCTGTAAGGATAAAAAAATCAGAACTCCCTGGTGGACACAAGAAGTTAAAGATGCAGTGATGGAAAAGAAGAAAGCATACCAAAAGTTCCTGTCAAATAAGTCAGATTGTGTTCTTAGAGAATATAGAGACAAATGCAAGAATGCTAAACACAGTGTAAAACTAGCTAAACAAAAGTCATGGGAGGACTTTGGCAAGAATATAGAAAATAAATATCAAGAAGGTGGCAAAATATTCTACAGGTTGTTGAAGAAGCTTAGAAATGGAGGAAAGAGTGCTGTAAAACGAGTTAGAGATGATAAAGGTGACATGAAAACGGGAGAAAAAGACATGCTTGAAGTATGGAGTAATTACTTTGAAAAACTGCTAAATGAAACAAGCAGTGATGACAGCACAGTGGTAAAAAAACACTGACCAGGCATGCAGTCAGGAATACATATCCATATTTGAAGTAGAAAAAGCCATCAAAGGCTTGAAATGTGGAAAGGCAGCAGGAGTAGATGATATTCGACCAGAAATGCTGAAGTACGGTGGTATAAGAGTCTTACAGTGGCTGCACTGCATAGTTCAGAAAGCCTGGACAGAGGGACAAATTTCCGATGATTGGAGTAGAGCTCTCATAGTACCCATATATAAAAAGGGAAATAAAACTGCATGTGAGAATTACAGAGGTATTTCCCTACTGAGTGTTCCTGGCAAGATCTATGCAAGTATACTTGAGAAACGGTTGAGAAGAATTGTGGAAGAAAAGCTTGGTGAAGAACAAGCTGGATTCAGGTGAAATAGAGGCTCTCAGGATCAGATCTTCACTTTACGACAAATGGTCGAGAAAGCATGGGAATATAACAAAGATCTGTATTTAAGTTTTGTCGATCTGGAAAAGGCATATGATAAGGTGCCAAGAGAGAAGCTATTCAATACGCTGCAGTTATATGGTGTCAATGGGGCATTATATCAAGCAATACTTAGTCTTTATTTGAGTTGTATATCACCAGTTAGAATTGAAGGAGGTACAGGAAGATGGTTTAATGTTAAATCTGGTGTGAGACAAGGATGTACATTATCCCCTCTGTTATTCATTATCTAAATGGATCACATTATGAAGGAAAGTGGTATTAAACATGATATCAAAATTGGAGATGTTACTGTCAGCTCTTTGCTTTATGCGGACGATGTTATACTTCTAAATAAATCTGCTACAAGTCTGCAAGATTCTCTGACTAAATTGAATAGCTGTTGTAATAGATATGGTATGAAGGTCAGCAATAAAAAGACAAAGACAATGAAAATAGGCAGAATCATTGAAAATGTCAACTGTGTTGTGAATGGAGAACCTGTGGAACAAGTAAAACATTTCAGCTATTTAGGCACAATTTTTACTGAAGATGGAAAATTAAATATAGAAATAGACAACAGAATCAGCAAAGCTGGTATGGTGGGAAGTCAATTGAATAAATTCATATGGAATAAGAGAGAAATTAGTCGAAACACTAAATTAGCTGTATACAAGACAGTGTTCAAACCAGTTTTAACTTATGGATCTGAGAGCTGGGTCAGAAGTAAAACACTTGACCAAAGAGTAGAGACCGCAGATATGAGTCCTGAGAAAGATTATAGGCATGAACAGATGGCATCAATGACAATATCATATTAAAAATGAGGATATTAGGAAAGAACTTGTCATTGTCAGCATCCAGGAATGCGTCAGCAGAGCTAATCTCAGGTGGTATGGTCACTTAAACAGAATGGGCGAGGAAAGATTAGCAAAACAAGTGTTCTCTGCCAGGTTGGCAGCAAAACGACCCAGAGGAAGACCAAGATATAGGTGGATTGATACGGTACAAAGTGCCTTAGACGATAGAAATATAAGATCTGATAATGTTGGAGTCTTGACAAGTAACAGACTGATTTGGAGGAAAATTGTAGATAGGAAATTAATAATGATGTAATTTTTTTCATGTAGTACTATCATATCCTGTACACCCCTTGAGGGTACATGGCAGGAATTTGATGATGATGATGATACTAATTTCATTCCTAATTTTATAAATTAAAGGAATTAATAAAATAAGCTTTCAATGATTCCAATTAGAGCTTCTAATTTTTACAGAGAGTAAACTGGAACTGTATCTCTTAAACCGATGAAATGACATTTATACACAGGAATTGGAAAATATAATTAAAACCCAGATGCATCTAAAATAATTGTTTACATTTCTCATTTTTGCAGCAGAATAAATCTATGAATGGATGAGTTTAAAAGCTCATTGAATGCAATATGGTCACTCCACTCCTTCGTGATGTCCACCAGTCCTCATCAGGTGGATTTATAGTATGCTCTCCTGTAAGCCTCAACTGTCTGAAGATCAGTCACTCCAGACTCCCCATCTCATTGAAGGTCTATCACTTCCTCTTTTCCCAGGAACTTTATCTTCTATTACTTTTTGAGAAGTCCTCTCATTCTTTCAATATGTCTAAAGTATCTCAGTTTTCTTCTGTCAATACCATTAAGGAGCCTTAAATTTCTATTGATCCTTTCTAGCACCCATCCATCTATTCACCTTTCAGTATATGAGATCCTCAACAGTCTTCTGTAATCACTACATCTCAAAAGCAGGATTCAACCCACAGCCTCTTGGCTGGAGCGAGTGGATACACTAATCGCCTAGCCAACTTATTTTTATTTGAAGTAGTCTATGAAACACATTACCAAAGGGAGTTTAAACTCTTTATACTTCTCAATGATCTGTCTAAGGTAAAGGATCTAATCTCTGTCCCTTGCCTTTCCTGAAACTTGCTTTCCTCAAGACTCTCTGCCTAGATTTTGGCCTCAATACTATTTACAATGATCTTTAATACAATCTTGCTTAGATGAAAGATTAAACTAATAGCTCTATCACTCTTGCAATCTTTCATATCTCCCTTCTTGTGCAGTGGTATGAATGCTGACTTCTTCCAGTTTCTAGGCATTAATCCTGTCTTCCAGTCTCTAAGGCATTGATACTGTCTCCCATATCCTTGTAATCAATCTGTGAAACACTCTTATTACTCCATCTCCTGTGGCCTTAATAACTCTGCTGGGATTCCATCTGTACCTGGGGCTATGTTGTGGCTTACTGTTTAACTGCTATTTCAACCTCACACCTAAATGGTTCTAAATTGAATTTTCCTGGCAAGAGGGTTATTCTTCAAAAGTTTGCAGCAGAATGAATTTATGGATGGATGAGTGTAAAAGCTCATTGGATATTATTGGATGCCTTATGGTCACCCCACTGCTGTACAGTTCCTCAAAGTACTCTTTCCATCTGTTTTTAATTTCCAGTTCTTCTGTTAATATTGTCCCATTTCTGCCCCTGATAATATTCAATTTGGACTAAAATTTGTGCTTAACATCACAGATTAATTATGCCTCCTTGTTTAGAACTTTTATGAGCATAATAATTTTCCTTGTCCTGCCTGATGGCTTTTCTGACTTCTCTATGTAATATCTCATATTCTTCAGTCCTATGTCCATCTCCTTTCAATCAGATCCCATGATGAATTTATATCTGGGTCTCTTGCTCTTCTAAATGGGCCTAGATCCCACCTAAATCTTATCCATGAACATGTAAACTTATTGTGCATTTTAGTGCAAGGTATGGGCTAAGGATTGCATAATCCAGAAACCTACTCTAGAGAACCAACAGAGAACTTTTTTAATCCACTTCAAACTTCTAATGGTAGTCTCACATCAGGTGAAGAAATTCATTTACCACCTAAAGACATTTACAAACATCCATACCTAGATGGGATTTGATACCATGGCTTATGGTTAGAGAGCTAAAATGTTATCCACATGATTAACAATGCTGACAATTAAATAATCTGAATCTCGCTGTAAAAAAAGAGTAATATCAATGACAATAAAATGGTTATTAAATTCCTTCCAAGTATTCTTGGTTTAACTGTTCAACAAGTACAAATTGCAGCTTACTTCAAGCCAGCTATAAAAACTGTTTATCTCCCCCCCCCCCCAAGCATTAGCAAGTACCTTACTCATGTAACATTTCTTATTCTGAACATCTGATAGAGGTATTAATATATGCCTCCAAGAACATGACTATATGTATGTTTCCTATGAAGAGGCAGATCAGGATTGGAAGACCATGATATTAATAACTTGCATCACAAGATTCAGTGAAAAAAAACTCAGTATAAAAAATAAAACATCAGTACCATTGTAACAAATTGTTCAGAAATTTCAGGGTATATATACTGAAAAAGAATAATGCTAAATATGCCATCATAACAGATTATACATTTTACAGAATTCATATTATATTGCCCATTTTGCCATTTCTAAGCTTTGGGAAACTTACTTCTTAATGTCTCCAGAAATTATATTTATCTATTACCTTTTTATTATTATCATTAATTCTAGCCTTGGAAATGTAGACTTATTAAAATTAACTGTTAGATTAATATTTAAGTTGATCGTAGTGCCTTCTATTACTCAGGGCATTCAATATGACCTTGCCACAGTACCTACACATCCACATGATTTGATTGCCCAGGCCAGCCTGAGTTATGCAGCATAGAAATTTGTCTCAATAATGAAATACCATGAGTTTACAAATGAAATACATGTGAATCTTACAACGCTTAGAAGCAGCAGGGCACATTCACAAATACCAGTTTCATGCTTTAAAGTGTCAATGGCATGGAATGTGTTAGAAGTGGACAGTCTTCCCAGAATGAAGGCTGTTACAGCAGCAAAGGATGGACCAACTCCACATTAATGACTTTCATATTAGAGTGAGAGTTGGGATGAGTAGGTGTGCAGATATTTTGATCAGATAGAATATAAACTGAACATTTGTCATTAAAGTTGTCTGCAATTTAAAAAAAAAAAAATACATATAATGATTCTAGTAGCAAGGCTTATACGTTGGTCATACGTAACTGGTAATTAGTTTACGGAATTAACAACACATATAAAGTATATTAATTAAAGGTAACTTTAATAAATAACTTCTATATTTCGGCATGCCAAAATATAGAAGTTATTTATTAAAGATATAAATATAGAAGTTATTTATTAAAGTTACCTTTAATTAATATACTTTATATGTGTTGTTAATTCCGTAAACTAATTACCAGTTACATATAATGAATTCTGAAACAACAAATCCAGTCAAAATTTAAACTTTATCAACCCTATTCATAAAAAAAATTTAGACAAAAAGCAACTGATTTACATTTGCTATGAGATGTGATGTCAAGGACATTTGGAGAAAAATTGGGTTTGCAATTATGCAAACCCAATTTTCTTTTCAAAACCAGCGAATGCATGTTTCCATATTGTATCATCTGGAAAAGAAAAAAAAAAAAAGATAACTTGATTGAAATATCGACATATTAATAAGATATTGATTACAAAATTACAGGATCCTTTCCTTCATAGTTACACAGTGATCAGCATTCATTATTAAAAATCATGGAAATAACATGATATGTAAAACTTCAGTTGAATATAAACCAAAATAATCACTCAGCATTTAGACCTTCATATCAAGGTCATTATGTAGTATACACATATGTGTATACTTCAGATGTGAGCCTTGATATGAAGGTGAATGATTGTTTCCATATTAAGAATTATATCATCTGAAAAAAAAAAAAAAAAAAAGTAACGTGATTGAAACATTAACATATTAATATCACTACCGTGATATAGTAAACCCTCAGTTTAATAACCAAAATAATCACTCAATGTTTTGACCTTGATCTCTCATTATAAACATATATATATATATACACACACACACACACACACACACACACACACACACACACACACACACACACACACACACACACACACACACACACGCACGCATATATGTGTACACTCCAGATAATGACCTCGATATAAAGGTCAAAACGTCGAGTGATTATTTTGGTTTATATTAAACTGAAGTTTTACTATATCATGGTAGTTGCTTCTATACTTTTTTAATAATGAAAATTCCAGGGGATTTCCATCTCCCAGACAAATACGTGAGTGAGTGAGTGAGTGTGAGAGAGAGAGATACATTTAAGGTATTTAATGTCAGAAGAGGATGTAGTTCTAGTCAGAAGATAGTCAGCATTACTTCAGAATTTAGAAAAAAAAAAAAAAAATGATGGAAAAGACCAGAGAGTATTTAGAGAGGAAAACAGAAACTCCACTGCTGCATACAGAAAGCTGGTGAGATTGCAGAATGCTCAGAAGACTATCTTACAGCCTTGACCAAATGGCTTGAGATGTCAACACTGAGAACAGCCAGTTTTACTAAATCTTTTTTTTTATTATTTTTTTATGGCAATTGTTTAAAAGTGAGCGGCATTAGCAGGAATCTCCCTTTTTCATGGAATACATATGGATTCTACTGTTGATTATAATCAGAAGAGCCCTTTCAGTCAATCAGTATGGAAGATATAAATCCACACATGGCATTGATCTGCTATAGGTCCTTTTGTGGATAAATTAATAAAACAGTCAATTTTATTTCCTTTGTTTTATATATAGATGGGAACTATGGGAGTTCTACTCCAATCATAAAGAATTTAACCTTCTGACCAGGCTTTCTGAATTATGTTGTGTAGCCACTAAAACTTTTATAACTCCATATTAAAGTATTTCTGGTTGAATATCATCTACTCCAACTGCCTTTTATGTTTCAGATTTTTGATGGCCTTTTCTACCTCAAGTACTGATATATTCTTCACTTAAATGCATTTCATTAGTAATCTTTTGAAGTTATTGCTCCAGACATCTTTATCTTCAGTTTTCATCTTTATCATCTCTGATTCCTTTTACAATACTAATTGGTCTGGTTTCTTCAACTTTTCTCTGTATTCTCTCAGAGCACATGCTAATTTACTTGCAAGAAACTTACAATATGTTTTCTTCTTTTCCATGACTGCCTCTTTAACTTCCTGAGTGCACCATGAAGTTTTGATTTTTCTATCCTTGCAAAAAGAATTTCACTACACACCTCCCTGACTGACCAATTAATAATTTCTTCAGCTTGTCACTGGTTGTCTAAGGTTAGGTTCTTGTTTTCCAATGCTTTCATTTTTTCTTGAATAATATTTGTGTATGAGTCTACAATTCACTTCTGAAAGCTGCTTGACTTGGATTCTTTTTTTTTTTTTATTTTAAACTTTCCTGCTGAAAACTAAAGGGTGATCACTTCCTATTTCAAGTCTTCTGTACATTTTTGTATCCTGAATTAATCAATGTGAAAATATCACTATCAATAATAACATAGTAATACTTTTCTTACTTATGTCTTCTCCCCCCCACCTCTATGAGGGGGCTAGAAAGTTCTGATAAACACACAGAACAAAAATGATATTAAAGCAACTGATATAACCACAAAAAAGAACATATCTTCAAACCCTTTAATCTCCATGAATGGGAGTTAAAGGGTTTTAAGATAAGTCCTTCCTTCTGGTTATATCAGTTGCTTTAATATCATTTTTGTTCTAGGTGTTTATCAGAACTTTCCAGCCCCCACCCCCTGCTCTTGTTGTATGTCTATGTGAATTCATATACATCTTAATGCTGTAACATGGCACAAACATAGCACAATAATTATTGTTTATCTGACCTTCAAATATATATGACAGCAAGCTGCTTTCCCACTGTGGCTGGAAATAATGTCTACTCCATTAGCTTTGCTCTTTTCTCTAAATTTTCCCAAAACATTTCTATATGTCTGGCATTCATTTTCTACTGTGCTGTTTAGATCTACAACAAAGACCAATCTCTTCTTTATGCCTTCTCTAAATGACTTGGAAAAAATTCTCCACTTCTTCCATGATAGAATCTCTTATGTGACCACATGACCACAGAATGCACAAATAAGTCTTAGTTTCCAATTCACCATTTTGAAAATTGCCCACACCATTCTACTTCAGGTTGCTTACACTGAAAAAGTTCATCTTTGTGTTTAATGTTGAATGCTACAGCTACTCCTTCCTTTCCCTGATCACTATTGCCCAAATATAAAATCTTGTGGTTATTATTTAGCAAAATCTCATCTATTCTGGTAATCTATAACACAGCCTATGTCAACATGATATTTCTGAAATTCTTCTGCTAATGTTTGCTGATAGCAGCAAGGACCTTTTTTTTAAATTTATGGAAATGAATTTTCATAAATTTAACACTTTTACATTGTTGATGCTGTATATAAACATAAAATTTACTAATATTAAAAAAAAACAACTGATAAGCAGATCAATGAAACTACAAACATTAATTTTCTAAATATTTAATTAGAATAATGCGCAAAAATAATTTTCTGAAGTTGATTACAACTGTCTGTCAGAGAAATACTATTGTTTTACACAGCACATAAAAAACAAAGCAAAAAAAAAAAAAACAATGTTAACTAGAAATACTGGACCACTTACATGTAAGTATTATATCCAATTTTGCAGATTCAGAAAGTGCTAGTGTATCAGCATATTCAGGATTCATGTATTTCTCTATATCATCAACTGAAACAAATATTTTAAATTATATAAATATCACATACTAAGTATTCCACTTTTTGATGAAAACAACTGGATAAATGGAAATAAAACATACAAAGCACAAATATAAGCATAATTTGAAAATTCAGTTTTAAACTAATTAATATTCATAATTTTTTAAAAAAATGACAATTCCACCTATAAAAGATTGAAAACTTATAGCACAATAAGTAAGGCAGTAGTAGTCAGTGAAAAGAATCTACAATCTAAAGACTTCCATCACCATATTAGATTTCAAATTCACAGCCAATGATTATATTCTAAGCTACATATGTAGTTTGTTAGAATTATTAGAAAGGAATTTTGCATTATTAATATTTGAGAATGTATGAGCAGAGAGCTAATCTAAGATGGTAAAGGTCACTTAAACAAAATCAAATATGAAAGATTAACAAAACAAGTATTTGAAGTAAAAATGATAGGATAAAATCTTAGATGACCAAAGAACTGATAAGGTCTTCTTTAGATAGACAAAAAAAATACGAACTGATCAATTTAAAGTTTAAAAAAGTCAATGAGAAGATTTTGACAGGAAAATTAGAAATAAAACCTTAAATGTGTTGGACTATCACAGTACCTAGTATGGCTGTTAAAGGCACATGCCAAGAAATGATGATAACACTGGCCAACAAAAAAAAAATTTTTTTTTCTGCTGATTATGATCTGACACTCGTTTTTTATTAATTTGGGTGCGCTGATTTCAAATATCAAACCCATTTTTCTCTATCACATCAGGTTTTTCCTCTACGGCATTTTCTTTTTGCTAATTTGTAAGTTTTTGATAGTTTTAAGGAGGCAGTACTATTTAGAGGATCAAAAAAATCCATTTTTTAATATTATTTTCTGAAAGTATGTACTTTTAAAAATCTGTTCCTAACTTTTTATCAAGAAATTCGAAAAATTCCCGAAGATATAGCCTATTATTCAACGCGGTGCGCAGATCAGAATCGGAGCGCTCACCGCTCTCGCTTGTTAGTAAACGAATGAATGCGTAAAAACAAGAATTATTATTATGTAGAAGTTGATCTTAGGATAACAGTCTCCCAAATTTTTGGCAAATTAATGCAGCTGTAAGGTAAAGAGAATGCTTCATAGCTAGTGCTGACTAAAAATCCTTCTATATAGTACATTGGTTTTCTTCCATTTAGTCCTGTGTGAAGGAGTGTCCAAAGCATGGTCTGCCAGTCCAGACTTGTCATAATAATGGTAATGAATGTATTTCTTATGTTTTCCAAGGTGCTGTTAACAGATCTTCCTGTATACCCATAGTAGGCCGAGTCCCAGAGAACTTCATACACTCAAGGATATGCTAGAGGATGAAGTCTGTCCTTAGGAGAGCAAATCAAAGTTGCTAATTTGACATGTGATTTGAATGTGATGTAAAGGTTATATTTTATTAGTAATTTGCTATCCTTCAGATGTACCTTGGATATGAGGAATAGGAATAGGGCTGCATTAATTTGCCAAAAATTTGAGAGACTATTATCCTAAGATCAACTTCTATAATACTTTTTTTTTTTTTTACAACATTAAAGGATGCCAAATTAGGACTTGAGATCTTTTGTCTATTATAATTTGAATTGGTTCACTTGCTCATTGTCACATGTAAACTGTAACACATTATTTGCTCTGAAGATGATGGTTTGGAATCCAGCAAAATAAAAGCTAGTTAAACATCTTTTTACATTTTAATTTGTTTGGTATTGTAATACTATTAAAATAAGTTATGAATAATGTCCAACATCTAAGCTTGTCAATTAGATTAAAAAAAATAAAATTATTGATATGTATAACTTACTGATGCAAATCTACATTTCTGAATAATTAAAATGACCATAAAATATATATTCCCATTTTAATTTTTGCATATGCTGCAGATCTTAAATATTAAAAATATTAATAATATAATATATTATATTAATAATATAATATATTAATATTATTTATATTAATTAAATATTAATATTAAAATGAACTGACAGTTCATTTTAATATTTTAACATATGTAGCATGTTACTAATGTTATTACCAAAACATTAAAGTAATAATTTATCTGGTAGTTATTTTTAATATTTTAAAATGTATTTAACATATCTTATATATGACTAAAATATTAAAAATAATTACAGATCTGCAGTATATGTAAAAATGCTTACACATTTCATGGTCATTTTAACTGTCAAAAATGAAGAATTGCATTGGTAACTGATCCACATTGGATTTTTTAAGTTGGATATTCTGCTTCATTTCATAGTGAATAAAAGTCTGAGCTAGATTTACAATCAATTTCCAAATCCATATTCATGTAATTGTAGTAAATTTCATATTGTCAAATCGATTTCTTTATAGAGAAGAATAAACACTGGTTATTGAAAATCTGCAAGTATTGTCTTTGCTTGATACTGAAAGGCAGTGCAAAAGGTTTCAGACACTATCCAAATCATATTTTGTAAAAGTATCAAACACATGTACAATGTGTCTCTTTCCTCTTTCATGCCCATGTTGGCATGATTATGCCAATTGCAACAGTCAAATGAAGTAATTTTATTATTTTATATAGGTATCTCCATGGAGTAAGAAGACTCATTGCTGAAGACCCACACTAACCTTTCTGCACATGCTTATTAACCATACTCATACACAACTTCCAAGGGCGATCCCTAGTTCTCTCTTTATTCATCATATTGAAAAATTTCTTTTGTGTAAATCTTACAGAACCCCCTTTAAAAAACTTACTTTCTATCATATTCCCTCTTTTCTGCCTATCAGCTAAACTTTGCAACTCATACACACCTTTAACTTATCCTCATAGGAAGCACTCCATAGATATTTCACCAACTTGGTCACTCATCTCTGAATCCTTTCCACGAACTCCTGATCCTGATCAGAGCCTTATAAAGAGGGATAATAACCTCCCATCTTTACTTGTTTTTCAACATTCAAGTAATCCTTTGAGCTATTTTGCCAACTTTTGTAATATGCCCTCTGAACTTCGACTCTCTCTCTTCCATTATCCCAAAGTCCTTAGCTGTGTCAATTAGCTTTCCTGCAATCTAGTACCATCAATGTGATACATAGTATATAATATTTTCAACCAGAAGTACATAACCTTACATTTTGCACTATTAAATTAACAACCATTATACCTCACCAACAAATGTCAATTCATTTAAATCATACTTCAGGATATCTACATCACCTTTATCAACTATTGTTCTCTCCAGTTTTGTATCATCAGCAAATGACTGAATATAACCCCCGCCCACTTAAATCATTCCCTATCAGTGGGTGCTAGTACAAAATCATGAGGCACTCCACTATATACTCCTCCATATACTATTCTCTGGTGTCGGTCTGTCGTCCACCACCTATGAATGCCCAGCTTCATACTGATTCCCATTTGCTCCAACTTTTGGAATAGTTTTCCATGCAGTATTCTGTTAAACAGCTTTGCAAAGTCCTGCAGAATCATGATCAAGCCATTTCCCTTATTTAATTCTGCTGTCACTTTATCATAAAATGTTAGCAAATTACTAAGGCAGCATCTACCTTTAACAAAGCCATGCTTCATGCCAGAGAGTATTGTATTCCTATCAACTCATTGCTAGATTTTACTTTTAACCACCTTTTTCAATATTTTAACTGACACTCCTGAAATATCAACTGGATTGTAATTGGTTACTTCTGTTTTGGAGCTGCCTTTATGTAATGGAATTATCTTACCCTCTTTCCAGACAATTGGATCCTTGCTAGAGCTAACTTAGATTAAACAACTTTGTCAGAGGCATTGCCAATTCTCTTGTACATTCACATGGCAAAAGGGCTGATATACTATCCAAATCCACTGCCGTATTTACATTGATATTTTTCAATATGCTGAGCACCTCCTATTCATCTGCCTCAATTCACACCTCAACAACTGTAAAATCTCCACGTATACACACTTGCAAAGTGATCAAAGGGCATCTGAGCAGTTGAGAAGTTGGCTAATGATGACTTTCTCCATTATTTTGGAGAGGACCAAGGTGATGGCAATTGGTTAGTAGTCTGAAGGTAGACTTCTCCCTTTTTTTGGAATACACTGGATGTGTGATTGCGTCCACACATTGGGATAAGCACCAGCTTTGTATAATAGATTTTAGTGACAATATAGGACGTATGTGAGCTCTGGAGCACAATGTTTGAGAATAATTGGAGAAATACCATCAGGACTAGGAGACTTTATAATGTCCAAGTTATTTAGTAATTTTCTGAAAATTTAACTATAGAAGAAAAGAGCTTTAAAGGCTTCATTTGACATTGAATCTATTAAAAGAAAGCATATAAATATCCATTATTGTTTTATAACCACATTGCAAAATAATGAATATGTGTCTATGAAACTTAAGTTTCAGGAGTGATTGTGAGAGATTATGAAAATACAATTGCTGGCATGTGACAACAGCCTTGGTGCACTAAAAAGATATGAACCCACTCCAGGAATCCATATATTCACCTCTTATTGGTGCTTTTTATTTTGTTTTGTTTTGGTTTCACTGGCCTGACAACTGTTAGTTCTCGTCTTAGACTCTATGGTAATGAGAGGGTTTTTCTTTGAAGAATTTTGCAAAATCTATGATGAGAACGATGTTCTCTATTCAGTAAAACCTCAAAGTCTTAAAAACAGGTGATAGATAAGTTCCTAAAGAGAGTTTGTTATCTTTTAAGTAGCACAACACCAAGTCAATCCTCACACCAAAGGACGTATTTCCAAAAGTTTGTGCCATTTTCTGAACTTTTACGTTTCAAGAGAAATGTAATGAAAGAAATGTGGCTATAAAATAAAAATGGAAATTTATAATTTTTCCTTTTATAAATTTAACAACTAATTCTTTAATTATTTCAGTTACAGTAATCTAGATCAGTCATATAAGAATTTTAATAAGAGATGCAGACAAACATCAAGACATGAACATGAAGTCAGCTTCAGAATGAATACTGCTGTTGAACTTATAAGGATAAGTGCAAACTGTCATTCACTCTGCTCACACGTTGCTATTTCAGGCTACTGAATGTTTTTTTCCCCCTACCTCTGTACACTTCCCTAATTCTCAGAACTTACATATTTGAGGTCTCTATTCTCTGATCACAATCTTGTATATGTTACTTAGTATTATGACTAGTTTCTCTTCTATTTTATGAAAATTTATTTAGTAAATTCACTATTGTATCAGCCTGGCTTATTCTATTGTTATTTCTGTATTTAATTTTCCATCTTCACTAAAAATAGCTCAAATGTTTTACTACATAGGTTTTCTATTCTTTCAATGTCATTTTTGTAGTCTTTGCCTTTTTTTTTTTTATTGCTGATTTTCTTACAGTGGTTATTCTATTTCATTAAGAAATTTTTGTACAGGATTTATTTAGGAGTATAACATCATCATCACAAAGTAAATAACTGAGATTAACATCTCTACATTTCACACCAGGTTTAATGCCACTTTCCTTCATAATGTGATCCATATAGATGATGAATAACAGCAGATAGAGTATGCACACTTTTCTAACAAATGATTTTGTATCAAATAATCTTCTTCTACCTCCTTCAGTTCTAACTGCTGACTCCCATTTATACATATAAATGTAGTGTTTTTTGGAGTCTACGTAGCTCAGCCAGTATAGACTGAGCTACAAGTTCGATTCCCATCAGTGATGTGAGGAACCTTTATCTGGTCTCTTTTGACTAAAGGTGAGTTAGCCGGCTCATTCAGAGGTAGGTTTTTTTTCACCCCCCCCCAAGAACAGGCAAACTGGCCCATGAACACACATCTACAGACATAGGGCTAACCACTTTATCCTAGATACGATAGTGGTAAAATGAATAGAAAATCCTCGACACCGCAAGGTAAAAGAGGAGAGAATGAATAATAATAAGAAGAATATGTAGTGTTTTGAACAGCTTTTCTCTTGACATCTTGTCATATACCTTTTCCAGGTCTAGGAACTTACAATACAGATCCCTGCTATATTCCCATGATTTCTCAAACATTTGTCTTAAAGTGAAAATCTGACCTGATAACACCCTCTCTGACCTAAACCTATGTTCTCAAAGTTTCTCTTCCACAATTTTTCATAGCCTTTTCTCAAGTACACTTGCACAAATCTTATCAAGAACACTCAGTACGGAAATTTTTCTGTAATTATCAAACTCACTTTTATATCCTCTTTTACAAATGGGTATTATGAGAGCTTTACTTCGATCATCTTTAATTAAACCTTCTAAGAACGTCCTCCTAGAACATGCAGTGCAATTGCTGTAAAACTTTCAAAAGAATTCTAATAAGAGATGCTGACAAATATCAATTTCCAGCTGCCTTCTTGCATTTCAGGTACTGAATGTTTTTTTTCTGCCTCAAGTACTGATATGTACTCCTGATTGCATTCCTCTTGAATATTTTCTACCAGTGTTCTGCAAATTTCATTTTGCTTTAACTTTCAAAGTTAACTGCTCTAGACAGCATATAAATTAAAGACGTCTTTAATTTACATGCTAATTTTATAATATCTCATTCTTTTGCAGTATTTCTAAGGTCTCTCCCCCCCCCCCCCCCCAATAGCTTTCAGAACATTATGACACTAAAGTTTCACATGACTTTGGCTACTTTTACAGCTAAAATATAGTTTCACTTTCTTTCATTTTTCTCTGCATTCTCTCCGAGCACATACTAACTCCCCTGCCATGAACTTTCAAATGTTTTTTTTTTTTTCCATGAATGCCTCTAACTTATTGATTCCACCACGAATTAGATTTTTTTATCCTTGCAGACACCTATCTGATATCTTTCTTGTTAAATCAGTTAATATTCCCCCCCCCCCATCTGCCATCTCCAATAATATTTGTATATCTGAGTCTACAGTTCACCTCTGAAAGCTGTTCCACTTTAATTCTTTTTAAAGTTTTCTTTCATATTTTTGTTTTCAATATGAATGTTTTCAATTCATGTTTATTCTACAACAAATTAATGGTGATCACTTCATATTTCAACCCCCCCCTTACGTTGTTATATGCTGAACCAGTGTAAAATATTGCTATCAACAATAACAACATAGTCAGTGAGATTTTTCTTGTGTTTTCTCTCCATGTCAATTTGTGCATTTCTTTATGTCAGAAAACATGGTGTGATGACTAGTCTATGTCGTGAATAGAAAGAAATCCAGCATGAACTTACCATTATTATTAATTTTACTCTTTTCTTTAAATATTCCTAAATGACTGGTATTCACTTGCTACTCTGCTGTTTGGACCGTCAACAAGGACCACCTTTTCTTTATGCTAGCTGGAGTAATTACTCTGAAAGATTGCTAAATGAAACAGGGGGTGACAGGTGGTAGAAAATATTCAATCACTGTTCTGTCATTTCTTGTTTCATTTAAAAATCTTTCAAAGTAATTTTGAAAGACTGCTAAATGGAAGTTTTTCAAAAATGCAATCAAGATAACATATCAATACCTTGAGGCAGAAAAGACCATCATAAACCTTAAATGTGAAAATGCAGCTGGAGGAGTAAATGATATTTGACCAAAAATGCTCAAACATGAAGATATAATAGTTTTACAGTGGCTACTTAGCATAATTCAGAAAAAAAAAAGTAGGAGAGGGGGAGAATAAAACTGAATGTGAAAATTACAGAGGAATTTCCTTATTAACTTTCAGGTAAAATTTATGCAAGCACACTTGACAAGAGGCTAAGAAAACTTGTGGAAGAGAAACATGGAGAAGAACAAGCTCGGTTCCATCTTCGCAAATAGGGGTTGTGAGGATTAGATTTCCACTTGACAAATAGTTGAAAAATTGCAGGAATATAATAAGGATCTGTATTTATGTTCAGCAGATCTGGAAAAAGTATATGACAAAGTTCTAATAGTAAAGCTTTTCAAAAATGCAAAAATTATATGGGTAAATGGAATTTTATAAGAGAGAAAATATATACATAGTCTATATTTAAGTCAGTCAGAGCTGAAGAAGTACAGGAAGATAGTATGACTTAAAAATGAGGTGTACAACAAGGGTGCACATTATCTCAACTCCTATTCATTTATATGGATCACATTATGAAAGAAAGTGACATTAAACATAACATCAGGATCGGAGATATCAAACTTTGCTCTTTGTTTTATGTAGATGTTGCACTCCTAAATTTTAGTGTGCAAGTTTCCAGGATTCTTTAACTAAATTGAAAAATAGCTTTAAGAAATTTGATATTAAGATCAGCAATAAAAAAGATGAGAACTATGAAAATAGGTAGAAACACAGAAAACTTCACCTCCATCCTCAATGAAGAATCTATAAAACAAATAAATATTTCAGAAAGCTGAAATGATAAAAACTGAGGCACAATTTTTAGTGAGGATGGCAAATTAAATATGGAAAGAGACAAGAGAATAAGCAAAACTGGTATGGTGGAGAGTCAGATGAATAAATTTACAAAAATGAACAACTGTACACAAAACATTGTTAAAATCTATTTTAACTTATGGATCTGAGAGTGTTGGGTTAGAAATAAAGCAGATGATCAAAAACTATCTTTGAGCAACTGTTTTGTATCCAACTAAAGTCCAAAGAGTCCATAGATATGAGAGGTCTGAGAAAAATTATTACAGCCAACAGATAGCATAACAGAATCATGAAACCTGATACTATCATCATGAAATTCCTGATATATATATATATATATATATACCCTCAAGGGGTGTACAGGATATGATAGTACTACATGACAAATTTACATCATTACTAACTTCCTATCTACAATTTTCCTGAAAATCAGTCTGTTACTTGTCAAGACTACAATATTATCAGATCTTATATTTCTGTCTTCTAAGGCACTTTTTACTGTATCAATCCACCTATATCTTGGTCTTCCTCTGGGTCTTTTTCCTACCAACCTGGCAGAGAACACTTGTTTTGCTAATCTTTACTCTCCCATTCTGCTTAAGTGACCATACCACCTGACATTAGCTCTGCTAATGCATTCCTGGATGCTGACAATATCAAGTTCTTTCCTAATATCCTCATTTTTAATATGATATTGCCATTGATGCCATCTGTTCATGCCCCAAATCTTTCTCAGCTCTCAGTTCTCTGGTCAAGTGTTTCACTTCTACACCAGCTCTCAGATCCATAAGTTAAAATTGGTTTGAATACTGTCTTATATACAGCTAATTTAGTGTTTTGGCTAATTTCTCTCTTATTCCATATAAATTTATTCAGTTGATTTCCTACCATACCAGTTTTGTTGATTCTGTTGTCTATTTCCATATTTAATTTACTATCTTCACTAAAAATTGTGCCTAAGTAGCTAAAATGCTTTACTTGTTTTATAAGTTCTCTATTCACAATGCTGATATTTTCATTGTCTTTGTCTTTTTAATGCTGACCTTCATACTATCTATTACAACAGTTATTCAATTTAGTCAGGGAATCTAGCAGACTTGTAGCGGATTTATTCAGAAGTATAACATCATCCGCATAAAGCAAAGAGCTGACATTAACATCTCCAATTCTGATATCAGGTTTAATATCACTTTCCTTCATAATGTGATCCATACAGATAATGAATAAGAGAGGGGATAATGTACATCCCTGTCTGACACCAGATTTAACATTAAACCACCTTCCTGTACTTCCTTCAATTCTAACTACTGACTTACAACTCAAATAAAGACTAAGTATTACTTAATATAATGCCCCATTAACACCATATAACTGTAGCTTTTGGAACAGCTTCTCTCTTGGCAACTTGTCATATGCATTTTCAAGATTTACAAAACTTAAATACAGATCTTTGTTATATTCCCATGATTTCTCAACTTTGCTGCAAAGTGAAAATCTGATTTGACAGCCTCTATTTGGCCTGAATCCAGCTTGTTCTTCACCAAGCTTCTCTTCCACAATCCTCCTCAACCGTTTCTCAAGTATACTTGCATATATCTTACCAGGAACAGTCAGTAATGAGATGGCTTTGTAATTCTCACATTCAGTTTTATTTCCCTTTTTTTTTATATATGGGTACTATGAGAGCTCTACTCCAATCATCCAGAATCCGTCCCTCTGTCCAGGACTTTCTGAACTATGCAGTGCAGCCACTGTAAGACTTTTTATACCTCCATATTTGAGCATTTTGGTCGAATATCATCTACTCCAGTTGCCTTTCCACATTTCGGGCTTTTTGATGGCTTTTTCTACTTAAAGTATGGATATGTATTCTTGACTGTATGCCTGGTCAGTGCTTTTTACCACTGTGCTGTCATCACTGCTTGTTTCATTTAGCAGTTTTTCAAAGTAATTACTCTATACTTCAAGGATATCTTTTTCTCTTGTTTTCATGTCACCTTTATCATCTCTAATTCCTGTTACAGCACTATTTCCTCCATTTTGAGCTTCTTCAACAACCTCCAGAATATCTTATCACCTTCTTGATATATTTTTTCTATGTTCTTGCTAAAGCCCTCCCATGACTTTTGTTTAGCCAATTTTACACAGTGATTAGCTTTCTTAATTTGTCTCTGTATTCTCTAAGAGCACAAGCTGAATTATTTGCCAGGAACTTTTGATATGCTTTATCCTTTTCTTTCACTGGCTCTTTAACTTCCTGTGTCCACCATGGAGTTCTGATTTTTCTATTCTTGCAGACAACTTCACCACATACCTCTCTGGCTGAATGAATGAGTGTTTTCTTCAGGGCTTGCCACTGAATCTCCAAGATTTGGTTCCTCGTCTTAAACTCTTTCATTTTTTCTTGGATAATGTTTGAGTATTTTAGTGTACAGTTCACATCTGAGAGCAGTTCAACTTTTATTCGCTTTAAAACTTTCTTACATGTTCTTCAATTCAATATGAAATTCAATTTTATCCTGCTCAAGACTAAATGGCAATCACTTCCAATTTCAAATCCTCTGTACACTCTGGTGTCCTGCACCAGTGGGAAAATATCACTAACAACAACATAGCCAATGAGACTTTTCTTATTCCTTGCCTCTTCTCTCTATGTGAATTTGTGCACATTTTTATGTTGCAACATGGTGTTAGTAATAACCAGTCCATGTCCTGAGCAGAAATCCAACAGGTATTTGCCTTTATTATTAGCTTTGCTCTTTCCTCCAAATTTTCCCAAAATATTTTTGTATGTCTGACAATCATTTCCCACTCTGCTATTTAGATCCTCAACAAGGACCAACTTTTCCTTTTTCATTGTGTCAGTTGCTTTCTCTAAAGCCTCAAAAAATTCCTCCACTTCTACCTCAATAGAACCTTCTGTGGGACCATAGGCACAAATAAGTCTCATTGTCCATTTTCCCACATCACTCTACTTGACACTGCTTGCCATTCAAAAAGATTAGCCTTGTATTTAGTGTTGAATATACTATGGCTACTTCTTCTTTTCATTGATTGCCATTGCCTGAATATAACATTTTGTATTTATTGCTCAGAAAAGATCTCACCAGTTTTTGTCTTTTTTGTTTCCATCACCTGTATTATGTTGATCTCTTACTTATCCAATTCCTTGGCTGGCTCCATTTCTTTGCCATTCAGGCTTCTTATGTTGATAGTTCCAATCTTGAACTGTTGTGATGTTGAGTTGGAGTAAATTTTAGGATTTGTTCCAGTAGCTGACTTTTTGCTGTTTGCCCTGGTGAAAACAACAGGGGCCTTGTTTAACTGGGCAATGCCCCAGCCAGCATGAAATTCTGTCATGTTGTACCATCATTTGAAATTTTGGTTTAAGCCAAAAAGAATACAATTTGGTCGGCTAAATCTCAAATTGCCAGTCCATCCTCGTCTGTTCAGTATCCAGGTGGATACCTAACAGGGTGCACCATGAGAAGGTGAGGATTGGACATTAGGTCAGAAGCCCTGGTCGGTTCTCCCTATTCCTTTGAAGGCTATGTGGAGGTCTCCTCTCAGTTATATAGCTTTGACCCTTAAGCATCCCATGATTAGGTTTACAGTATTATTATTAATCTCCTATCAACAATTTTCTTCCAAATCAATCTATTACTTGTGAGCACTCTAATATTGTCATATCTAACATTTTGTGCTTCTAAGGCACTTCTGACCGAATCAGTCCACACATACCTTGGTCTTCCTCTGGATCTCTATTCTGCCATCTTGGCATCAAACACCTGTTTCACTAATCTTTCTTCACCCATTCTATTTAAGTGGCCATACCACCTTAGATTAGCTCTGCTGACACATTATTGAATGCTAATAATGTCAAGTTTCTTCCTAATATCTTCATTTTTTTTAAATATGATTCTGCCATTGATACCATCAGTTCTCTCCCGTAATTTTTCTCAGAACCCTCATATCTGTAGTCTCTAGTCTTTGATCAAGTGCTTTATTTCTAACTCAACTCTCAGATTCATAACTTTAAACTGGTCTAAACACTGTCTTGTATACTGCTAGTTTGATGTTTTGGTTAATTTCTCTCTTATTACATATAAATTTATTCAGCTGGATACCCACCATACCAGCTTTGCTTATTCTGGTGTCTATTTCCAGATTTAACCTGCCATCTTCACTAAAAACTGTGCCTGAATATTTTACTTGTTCTATAGGATCTCTATTCAGACTCTAACTGAAGTTTTTCTATGCTTCTGCCTATATCCACAATTTTGGTCTTTTTATTGCTGATTTTCATGTCAAATTTGTTACAGCTGTTATTCAATTTAGTTAGTGAATCTTGGAGGCTTGCACTAGATGTGCTTTATGCAGATGTACAATATCATCTGCATAAAGCAAAGAGCTAAGTTTGACATCTCCAATTCTAATATCAGGCTTGATTCCACTTTCTTTCACAATGTGATCCATATAGATGATAACTCGAATTCTTGTCTTGCCCCCCCCCCACCGATTTTACATTCAAACCATCTTCCTGTGTTTCTTCAATTCAAACTGCTGACTGACAACTTAAATACAGACTATGCATTGCTTTGTATAACATTGCATTCACTCCATTATATGGAGTGAATGGAACGCCAGCCTGGTTGGCCGAGTGATTAGAGTATTCGCTCTCCAGTCAAAAGGCTGCAGGTTCAAATCCCACCTTGGGCATGGATGTTTGTAAAAATACTGGTGGTGGGCAGTGGATGGCTTTGGTAGTTGCGGTTCGTTGTAGTTGGTGGATTGTGAGTGGTGGAGACAGAGATGGGCCCTCCCTTGATGAGCCATTGGGCTCCCTGGAAGTATCATGTAATAATAATAATTGTAGTGTTTTGAAAAGCTTTTCTCTGGACACCTTGTCACATGCCTTTTCCAGATCTACAAAACTAAAGTACAGATCCTTGACATATTCTCACGATTTCTCAACTATTTGTATTAAAGTGAAAATCTGATCTTGACAACCTCTATTTCACCTGAACCCAGCTTCCTGTTCTCCAATTTCTCTTCCACAATCTTTCTCAACCTCTTTTCAATTATGCTTGCATAATCTTATCTGGAACACTTAGTAGAGAAATTCCTCTGTAATTTTCACTTTTATTCCCTTTTTTATAGATGGATACTATGACAGCTCTATTCCAATCACTGGGAATTCGACCTTCTTACTTTCGGTCCTCTGAATTATGCAGTGCAGCCACTATAAAGCTTTTATAACTCCATACTTAAGCATTTCTGGTTGAATATCATCTAGTCCAGCTGCCTTTCCACATTTTAAGTTTTTGACAGCTTTTTCTACCTCAAGGAATGATATGTATTTCTCTTTGCATTCCTTGAAAATTTCTAACCTTAAAAATTTACTAGTATGGTTCTGTCACTGCTTCGTTCATTTAACAGTCTTTCAAAGTAATTATTCCAGACATTTAGGATATACTCATCTTCGGTTTTCATGTCATCTTTATCATCTTTGGTTCCTTTTACAGCACTCTTTCCTCCATTTCTAAGTTTCTTCAATAGCCTCCAGAACATTTTGCCACCTTCCTGATATTTATTTTCCATACTCTTACCAAAGTATTCCCATGATTTTTGTTTATCTACTTTTACACACAGCTTAGCTCTCTTACATGCTTCTCTGTCTACGTATTTGCTAGGAGCTTTTTATAGGCTTTCTTCTTTTCCAGAAATGATTCATTGTGTCAAACGTGGTGCTCTTATTTTTCTATCCTTGCAGACAACTTCACCACATACCTCCCTAGTTAAATCAATCAATGTCTTCTTCAGAGTTTGCCACTGAGACTCCAAGGTTTGTTTCTTGTTTTCAATTTGTTTCATTTTTTTCTTCAATAATGTTTGTATAGTTGAGTCTACAATTTACTTATAAAAGCTGCCCAACTTTAATTATTTTTAAAACTTTCTTACATACTATTCTTTTTAATGTGATATCCATTTTTATCCTGCTTAGTACTAATTAAATGGTCACTTCCAATTTCAAATCCTCCGTAAACTCTTGTATCCTGAATGAATATGAAGATATCACTATCAACAATGATATGTCAATGAGGCTTTTCTTATTTCTTGTGTCTTCTCTCCATGTGAACTTGTGCACATCTTTATGTTGAAACATGGTGTTATAATAACCTAGTCTGTGAACTGAGCAGAAGTCCAGTAAATACTTACCATCAGTGCTTCAAGGTGCCGGTACTCACCATGAAGATGTTATTACACCAACTTCCACACTTTTAACATATCCTCAGATATACCCTCGTTGTCTCTAGATCGCTTCTTGTTTTTGGAAGCAACTGCAGAATGACGACCTTGGAGCAGCCATGAATCCATATATTTACCAGGGTTGAAATGAGTGAGAGGAAGTCCTACTGTCCTGATGAACATCACTGCAGAAGTTGTCCGTACAGGCAGAGATGACCTAGATGAAGTTACTATAAGATTCATCCGAGAGAAACCCCTTTCACATTCACTAGAAGACACTGCAATTGTGCAAGTGTGCTTTGGAGGAAGCAGTATGTCTGGGACTTTATTTTCTTGAAGATATTCTCAGAAACCATATGAACTGCTTCTCTTTCATTTAAGCAAAATTTGCATGCTAACTTTTTAATTTCAGCTTCACCAAATGCCAGATGCTTCCTTCCTAGGATTTTCTGGCCAATACTTGGAATCTAAAATCTTAGCACATTCAGGCAAATCAGCATCATCTCATTCAAGTAGTTGCTTTCCAACAGCTTCTTTCAGACTTTCATAGAAAGCAGATGAACTTCTTTCAGGACTGTGTCTTTCATTTTTGTGGACCTCAATCCCTTTGAACTTCATGTTCTTCTGACTTGAAGAGAAATACTGCAGTGGGACCAGGATTTTCAATTCTTTCTTTAAAAAGTTGAACTGTATTCTTTATATTCCTGTCTGCTTTGTAAAAGTCAATATTTCTCTCTTGTAAATCTAGACTTAGTTCACTAAGTTCTTAAAGGCCCTCATAAAGAAAGCAATCTGTTTTGCTTCTTCTTCTGCTATCTCCTTTTGCTCATAGAAAGTGATGGACAAGGGCTTCAAAGTTTTGCCACACTGCAGAAACAGTGTGAGTGCTTAAAATTCTGCCAATTTTAAGAAGTTGAAGTTCTAGAGTCGCTGCACATTCCTGTAGTTCCCTAGCATTTCTAGGTGAAGCATGATAAGTTACATAAAGTTTATCCATGAAACTCTTAACGCGATTCATTTCTGCCACATTGTTTCACTGTGTCACTAACAGACAATTCAAGGCGATGGCCAGCACAATGCCAGAAAATAACACTAGGAAACTTCTCTTGCATTAGCCTCCTTATACCATTATGCACACCAAACAACATGGCTGCACCATCACAAGTTACAAACAATAAATACTCCTTTAAGTAATCTTCAGATAATCCTAAGCATTCAAGGTGACTAATTAAGGAGTTTAGAATTCCTCTAGCAGTTACATCTGATGATTCAATCAAATTTAGGAAAAGACTCACAGGAGCCAAAAGTTAAGGAAGAACTACGCGAACAATATCAGTCAATGTTGTTGTGTTACTCACAGTTGTCAATTCATCAATAAGTAACGATAGTTTGTTCTTGGAGTTCACTATATTGTCTATTAATGTTTTTCTCATTTCATTTGCGATATGGCTCACAATGTTAAAGCAAGCATTTGCAGAATGAAGAATATATCCCATGTTTAGGCCATTAAGTTCCTGTAAATTTATTTCGTCTTCAAAGTTGTTAAATGACTGATTTCTCCTCGCAAATTTGTAAGCAGTTCAAAACACTTTTCCTGTTATGTCTTTATTATGAGCCAAAGTATTTAGGAAAACTTTCTCTAATGTTTCATTTTTTTGCTTCAGATTTTACTTTTTGGCACGCTTTGTGCCTGCACTCTCCTTATGATCGAAAATCTTTTTTCTTAATGACATTAACTATTGTTTGCAAGATTCTCCAAAATGACTGATTTTACCATTTGCCCACTAAACTGAAATTTTCGTTCCCATGTGTTTATCGACGGCAAGAATTCCGACATCACAACACACTTTACAGTCTAACATTTTCTTCTTGACATACAGCCATTCGTTTCTCTCGCAGAAGTCATTTTTCTGCAAAAGTATCCAACATTCAGGCCAATCATTACCAGAATCTACTTCCTTTTGACCACTTGGATCTTCGGTCTTGGTTTCGCGATCCTCTTCACTACGTGTAGTTTTGGTGCTAGTTTTCTGTTTTACAGGATCACAAGTAGATTCAACAATTTCTGCTTCTTCAGCCTTCCTTTTTTACTCATTGGCATAAAGCAACTACTTATTTTACTCATTTTGAATAATGATTTAACTTAGATTAATTCAAAACTCAAGTGAACACCTGCCTGTTGCAGAGTGAATATAGAACTCATAAACTGATATTGGAAGCAATCGGAAGTGAACACAACTTCCTGTTTCTGGTCGGTACCAACCTATGAAACAGGAAAGCAGGGTACAAACTTATGAGTAATCAAAACTGAAAATTCAATTCGTGAACACAGTACCATCTAGTGAAATATTTATAATACATTTTGCTGTGAATAAATCACAAATTTTTCAAAACTTTAAGAAAAAAGGTGCCGGTACTGCGTACCATTGCATACCACCAGAAAAAAAGCACTGCTTACCATTATTATTAGCTTTGCCCTTTTTCTCAAATTTTCCCAAAATGTTCCTATATGCCTGTGGGATTCATTTTCTGCTCTGCTGTTCAGATCTTCAACAAGGGCCATTTTTTACATTTTCTTTATGTCAGCTGCCTGTTCTAATGACTCAAAAATTTTTCCACTCCTTCCTTGGAAGAACCTTCTGTGGGACCAGCACAAATAAGTTTCATTCTGCATGTCTCCATTTTGAAGTTTGCCCCACATAACTCTACTTGAACTGCCTTCCAATCAAGAAGTTTATTTTCATGTTTGGTGTTGAATGCTATCACTACTCCTTCCTTTCATTAATCATTATTGCCTGAAAATAACATCCTATACTTATTTAGTAAGATCTCACCTGTTTTTGTGTTCTTTGTCTCAGTAATGCCAATTATGTCCACATGGTACTTTTCCAATTCTTCTGCAAGTTCAATTTCCTTTCCATTAATACTCCTTATATTGATGGTTCCTATCTTTAGTTCTTCTGATATTAGGTTTATTCTTCTTCTTCTAGATGTTGAGTTGGAGCTTGTTCCAGTAGCTCACTCTGTAAATCCTAGTTCCCTGATGAAAACACCAGGGGCCTTGTTTAACTAGGCGATGCCCCTGCCAGTATGAAATTTCATCATCATATGCATTTGTAGTTTAAACCAATAGACCAAATACAATTTTGTCAGTTCAGTCTCAAATTGCCAACCCATCCTCATCCGTTCAGTATCCAATTCACCAAGTGAAGTTGAGGATTGGACATTAGGTCAGAAGCCCCAGTTGGCTCTCTGCATTCCTGAAAGACGATGTTGAGGTCCCCTCCCAGTTATTTTGGCTTTGACCCTTAAGTGACCTTGTATATTACTGTATTACATACAAATGTACTTATTAAGACAAAGAATAAATTTAGTGACTAAATTTATTCTTTGACTTAATTTTGAATTTTTATCTTTGAATTTTGACTTAACTGAGTAGTTAAGTCAAAATTCCTGTTATCCATTTCATTCATATCCAGGTAGCTAAAATATATTGATGACATATTTGCCATATGACAGTGAAAATCTGGGTTTGGTTTCTCTCACAAAAATGCCCTTATATAAAATTCAATAGTAAGAAGGAAAATAACATACTATACTATAAAATTTCTGAAAGAGTCATGATGCTCCTAAAACTGCTTAAAATAGTAAAGAAAAATTTTTGGCAAATGGAACAGTCTCTATTAATGAATAGCCTAGTTATTACAAAGGGACTGCTCCATTGCAAAAAATCGCTTAGCCCTCTCTTTCCCAACATACTACTATGTCCTGGTAATCAGAGAACTAAATGATATGTGCAGACACATACACTGTCAAAAACTTCATCATTGCATTTATTCTTTCCACTTTGTCAGCAAGAACTGCAACCAAGCTTCACAAATAATGGATACAAAGTTGGAGATAAAGAGTATTCAAGGAGACCAGATGAATCAACTTATAAAAATAAGGAATAATTCAGCTATGCATTTTATAATTAGCAGATATCTATGCTGTTATTGATTATTTAGATATTTCTTACATTTTGATATTACTGCAGATATTTTTTCTCTTCCAGCAATGGAAGACTGCAATCGACTGTGTAGATTTGCCAGACTATCAATAACCTGAAGAAACAGAAAGAATAACATTTTTAAAAATATATTATTTAAATAATTATCAATAAATATGTGTTTCATTTTTTATATTATATAAAAGTGAAACTTAATTTACTTATGTTGCTATTTTTTTCAGTTCAATATTTCTGAGATGGAGTACAAAAGTCTGATAAATGATATATTTATCAGATTTTTTTTATCAGATATTTATCATAATTAATATATTTATAAACTGCAAAATAATAACATTTAGGTACTTACCTAAATGTTATTATTAATCAGCTGGCAGCAACTCTTAATTTGTAACTTGGTGGTTTACTTTGCACATGAGAATAATGGTAGCCAAATGTATTAAATATAAGATAGTATACCAGGTATCCTATCTAGGTACCCAACTCAGTTTAAAGGTACTAAAAAAATAAATAAAAATTAAAAATTAAAATTTACATGGTGTTCTTTGTATTCAGTATATCCAGTATATTCTAAAAAGCATACATATGTTATCATTAGTCTATAACCTGTTATCAAATAATAAAATGCAGGTAAACTGAATCCAACTTAAATAACTGTATATAAATTTTAGTTCTGTATTCTTGCAGATCATCATAAGCCAGCCAGCTTTTTCAGCAAACTATGTTGCAGTAACATCAGCAGTATAAAACACAATCATATTGAAAGATACATGGATCTGTTCTATAAAACTGACACAATGCAAGAAGCCCAGCATTATGTAACAGTATTTTTTTAAGTTCAATTTGAGATACATACAACTTAAAACAAGAAGAATTTAAGATTTATCCTTCTAAGAATTTAAGAATAAAATGATTTCTGCAGCAGATGATGAAATGCAAATAAAAATCTCATTTTTCAGTAAAAATTAAGGATCCACAACTAGAACAGGAAGCAATTAACAGAGGTAACAGAATCATGGTTATACTTTTTTTTTTTATCATATATGTGAACACTATAACACTTATAAATGCTAAATTCTAAATTAACAGAATGCGAAAGTATGACAAAATGTGTTTGCAGATAATCAAGTTTCCTAGTATAATAAATTTAGTTTAATACTGAGGTAAGGTAGTGCAACACCAGGCAACTCCGAGCAAAGGTGGACCAAGCTCTCATCACTCCTTGTCTCAGTATCTCCCATAATGCAAAGCACATCTCCCTGCGGACATGTATACTGCTATGCATTGGCCCTTCCCTTAATGCATAGCAGTATACATGTCCACAGGGAGATGTGCTTTGCATTATGGGAGATACTGAGACAAGGAGTGATGAGAGCTTGGTCCACCTTTGCTCAGAGTTGCCTGGTGTTGCACTACCTTACCTCAGTCCTGAAGATATTTAGATATTTTCAGGTGCAAACTTTGTTTGCTTACACTTGGATAAAGGATTAAACTAAATTTATTATAGTCTAACCAAGTGAAAAATAAACTTCCAACAAGTTTCTTAGTAATTTCCAAAGATGACTAAACAATTAACCCACAATTTAAATATAATTGCAACTAGATGGAACATGGAAATATAAACATGAAAGACAAATATTTTAACCTTTTAAAGGAAAGAACAAGTATTAGAAAAATGATAGGTTTGGATATAGTTTATCAGTTGAAATGGAACAATCATGTGGATGTAATGGGCGAAAAATTATTTTAAAACCAATTATGCTCTACAAACTGAGGACCAATAACACTTGGATCAAATGCAGTGCAGAGATCAAAGGAAAATGTCGAAACAATAAACAAAAAAGAAGTGTGATGAGAACGACTAATTATGGAATATGACATTTTAAAAGTATTATCCCATCTAGCAAGCAAGAATGGCTGAGCTTGAACCACGCAGAGAGCAGCCAAAGAGAAAAATAGATGGGAGATCCATGGCCAACCTCCTGGATGGCACTTGACTGGACAGGAAAACAAACAGTGGAATGTGGGTGAAAACACAGTGTTTAGTTCTGATGCATACTATTTGAGAAACGGAGAAAAAAATAAATATTCGGATTTCTCTATCGACGCCAATGAGGTGAACACACAGTACTTTACTTATGCAAAATATCAGAGGTATCTGATATTTCTAATACCAATTTTGGAATTCGTTTTAACAGAAAAATTTCCAAACTGAATATTATTTAAATACGTATTTACAATTAAAATTAAAATTCGGCCAACTTTTTTATATATCGAAACAGAGAAGACTGAATTTAGTAGGCTAGGTGGAATTAAACAATATAATAATAAAGGATTACTAATAAAATAACTATTTAGATGAAATTTGTAGCAATGATAATATTGGTGAGAAAAACGTACCGGAGTGTACAAGGATGCATTTATATCTCCTCCTCCAAATATACGTTTTTCTAGAGATTCTAATCTTCTCTCAAGTACAGATGCAGGATCATTATAATCAACCATTTTATAATTTTAATTTAACTAAGAATTATACAGTACAAAACAGAATAAATAAATTACATATGACATCAAACACACAAGTGTACGTGCGTGTATGCTTGCGCGCCCTCTAAAGCAAAATTTCAAACTTTTAATGACTCGTCCGAACTACAAAATATTTTCGGAAATCCACAGACAGGATTTTTTAAAAATTAAAATACACTAACCTAGAATTTATCCTCTCCTACTTTAACTCCGTTTATTTTACAAAGGGATAGGAGATGCTCCTTTAGCCATTTTTTAACTTCTATTTTTGAAGACAGCAGGCAACTAACCTTCATTTTCCAGCCCTTTACTAACAGTGAGAGAGAGAGAGAGAGAGCTGCCTCCACCTTGTGATCTTAAATTCCAATACTGTAGGAGGAAAACCAAAGTTTTATCGATTTTATTGAGTTGCTGGATTAAAAACCCAAGTTTAAGGGAAAAATCTATTTCTGGTGGCAAAGATGTACTAATAGCGACCAATTATTACACAGTTTGTCGGACAGCCCAGTGCCTTGAAAAAAATGCCATTTCCACAGTACTAAACTATCAATCTAGAATTTACTGGAATTGAAATTATTATTATTATTATTATTATTATTATTATTATTATTATTATTATTATGCAAGCATCTCTACAGAGTCAGAAGATATCGCACGAAGTCAACGCTATTCACACAGTTCACACAGTTCACACAGTACCTATCATGTCTTAAATTCATTTGCTGTCAGACTGCTCATAACCACATATGGCAATCCATCACAGTCATTCATCACTACTGAAGCAAAAAAGTAACCTTTCCCTTCTTACACAACATCCAGGGATAACTCATTTACTTCTTGATCTCATCATGTATTGAAAAATTTCATTATAAATAAATAAAATAAATAAATTAGCTAATGCTTTTTATTCCCTTATAGGGAGTAGGTGAGGCTTTTTAACTCTATCTTGCTTTTGGTGATTAAGTGGGCAGTTCAATCTCCACAGGTAACAATCAGAAATAGCTGGCCCAAAACAATCACTAATTATAAACGGCAACCGAAGAAGAGACGGGTAAACAGATACTGCCATATCTTGGTACTTAACCCTAACAGGATCTGTTTTTGTGTCAAATAATGTGGGTTCTACGGTCGATTTTCATGAATGTACGGGACGAATAACCCGAGTTCCTTTTATATCAATCTTATAAAATCCCTTAAAAGTTTCTATCATGTTTCAACCCGTTATCTAAAGCTTGCAGTCTACACACTTTCTATCTATCCCCATAAGGGGCATTTCAAATCCCAGGCGATCAAATCTGTGTACAGTAGTCAAGAAGCAGCCAAATCATAGCCTTATTAAAGAGGGATAAATAATAACTTTATCTTTAATAGTGTGCTCTTCAGCATCATCAAAGCAATTCTTTGAGCTTTTTCTACACTTTTACAAATGCTATCTGAAGTTCAATTCCCTGTCAAATATCATTCCATATCCCTAGTCTTATTAGTTTCCTGCAATTGAATGTGAATTTAGTATGCCCAGCAGAATTAAACAATATAACATAAAGGATTATTAAGATATCTATTTAGAAGAAATTTGAAGGAGCAATAATATTGGTGATTCTGAAGTCCATTAATACTACAGGAAAATATGCCTGAATGTATAAATGCACCCTTTATATATACCAATAGTGTAAAAGTAATATGCACAGTATGTAATACCATACAAGTAATACACAGTATGTAATCCATTCATCTCAAAGTGCATAACCATATAACTTTCCATATTGCACTGCGAAGCATTATTCCTGCTAAAATTGCAAATTTATTTAAATCATCCTGCAGGATATCTACATCATCACTTGCATCAGTTATTGCTCTACCAAGTTTTGCATCATCAGCAAACAATTAGATACTTCACTAAATTAATTCCTTATATGATTAATACACAAATTAAACAGCAATAATACAGAGTCATATTATTGATAGTCACCCTGACTCATCTAGATTCTACTCCACCACTTATGGTATCTGTATACCCCAATGTCTCATCGCACTAAACCATCAGCAGAAAGACCATTAAGAGTTTGATATTCGATTGTGGTCTCTTACAATAGAGGAACGTTTTCTACATTTTTGTTCAGTCAATTTCAGATTTTGTATAGGCAAGTAGGCTTTTTCCAGAAATTCAGGGTATTTAAACCCACAACCCCAGAACACAGATCACAAGCTCACACTCTTTCAGACAATAACCTAGAATGTTAGGATTAGAGACCCTGAGATAGTTGAGCTTGTTTGCTATAGGCCTTCTCTGGTTGGCTATGAAATCACTGATAGTCTTAGACTTGCTAACAGTGATTGCTAAGGGTAGAGTTAGCTACCAGTTGACATACATTCAGAAAGTTAGAAATAAAACTTCCCCATATCCCCCTTTGGCATACATCAAGATGTTAGAGGGCTTTTTTCGGATTTCGTATATGTATTTGAAATGCGTATTTCAACTCTCCAGGAGTTGCACTGCAACTCCTGGAGAGTTGAATCCTGATTTAATGCTGCAAAACCTGTGATATGTTTATTTCTAAGTTAAAATTATAACGTGCCAAGTCATATTTACAAACTACTTTTTTAATTGTCAATGTATAGTTAATGTTGGCCCGAGTAGTCTCTTGGTAACTTCACTGAACTCTATATTGCATAAGAATGCCTTATATTTATTTCTGTTTCTTGATCTTTTTTCAGCCTGTTCCAGAGTTAATCGATCTTTCGGACAGGCATGTATCTCTCTCTCTCTCTCTCCTGGAAAACTGAATCATTAATCTGAGAACTCAAAATAGTAGACTCTTAATATTTCTATTAAAAACATAATATCAGCAAGGGAACACAAAATCGTAACAGATAACTGTTCATTATACGTTATTCTATAAATTTCCTTTAGCCACAATCCCAACTAGTAATGATGATGAATCACGAATACTGGCTGCCTATCGATTTCCAAAAATTAGGGCGAAAAGAGGCCTGTCTACTCCTTTTTCGAAATGAGTACACGTTAGAAAAAGTATTGAATATTTAACTATTAATACCATACGGCGAGAGTAGTTTGAAACAGTGCATATTTATCAGAATTTTTCAGCTCTCTCCTTGGACTGTCGTACTGAACTTTCTACGACCTCTAAAACAGCGACTCATTTAAACTGCATATTCAATTTTTTTCTTACAGTTTTATTGAAATATATAATATTAAACTGAAGTATACGGACACATGTATTTACTAAATTGCTAAGTATTGTTAAACTGGAGCAGGATTCTAGCTATGTATTCTTAGTTCACTTATTTACGATAGATTAATAAGCTTTTATGAGTGAGAATCGCATAAAACTAAAATAAAAGTAAAATTCACATCTACAATTTAACTGAAACGTGTAGTTTTATTTCAACTACACTTATTGCGACTAGTTGCTGCATCAAGAAAGAACTTATGCAAATATACAAGGGAGGGGACTGAAAAGTTCTGATAAACACCTAGGACAAAAATGACAATTAAAGCAACTGATATAACCACAAGAAAGCACATATCTTAAAACCCTTTAACCTCCATGATTCCTCAAATTATAAAAATTTGTTCGTTTTCTTTTAGAATATATAAGAAGAGTTGCTTTAATATCATTTTTGTTGTAGGTGTTTATCAGAACTTTTCATCTCTCCCCTCGTATTGTCGTACTGAACTTTCCACAACTCTAAAACATAGCGACTCACTTAAACTGCACATTAAAGTTTTTTCTTTCAGTTTTATTGAAATATATAACATTAAAGTGATGTACACGGACACATGTATGTACAAAATTGCTTAGTATTGTTAAACTTCAGTATACTTCAGAGTTGAAGTGAAGCATAAAATGATATATGTAAACGTAGGTTTCTGTGGTTAAGTAGTTCTGTAGGTAGTTTTCGGTATTGAGACAGCATTGTAATATAAAGAGTTTATTAAAAATAAACAATTAAAAAATCCGACAAGTTTCGTGCGTCGTGACAATTAATTATACATATGTGTAATTAATTGTCAATAAGCTTAGTCCTTATAAGGATGGGCTTAAAGGGGAGAAGCAAGAATGATTTTCATCTTCCCCGTTATCTGTAGAGGACAGTGTAGGGATAATTGAGCTATTAAACCTCTGATCATGGCAAGAGGGTAACAGCAATAGCCGAGCCTCAGTTAGAACTTCATTGGTTACAGCATTGCCATCCATTACCCTCCAAGGGTATTAATCACCGCATCTCACGGTCGATTCTCTCTTCCTCAATAAGCTTATGTTGTCTAAAACGTTTATGTACCATTACCTCTGATGATGTAAGTCTTACGACGCACGAAACTTGTCGGTTTTTAATTATTTATTTTCAATAAATTCTTTATATTAATATGTGGTCTCAATAGCGAAAACTACCTACATAAAAGGGTATAGTTTATAGAGACTACAGAAGTAAATATAATTAATTTTTCTCTTAATGTTAGTATATAAATATCAAACTGTGAATGCCAAGTTTTTTGATCAATTCTTTATTTTTTAAGTATAAAGTTTCCACAAGCCTCTGTAGCCCGTTTGTAAATAGCACTAGGACACCACAAGCAAGTTTCTTCGACTGGTTGCCGAGTCAGTCGATCTTTGACATGGGGGACATGGCGTAGGAGGATGTTTTTTAAGCAAACTCGGTTTCTTAATACTGCAATCAAGAAAATGGACAGTAGAACTCATACTATTTCAGACAATAGTATATAGCTTTAGGGCTAGCTACCAGAATGTGGGGGTAGTTGTCTACTTTCTTCCTCGAATGCCAGTTAAAATCATAATAGTTTTTGACCTCTATCTATGATTGGTTCTCAATTTACAGACAAAAGAATTCTTATAAGCACAGGGCTAAGCACCTTATTTTAGAATTATGGTTAAAAAATCCGAGAATGCTTGAAAGATAGTGGGCGCTTGAGTGCCTGTTCGAACTACTCTTAAACTACTCACAGATCATGACGATGATCTGTGAGTAGTTTAAGTGGGAAGATAGGCTGTTCCTCTGTTTCTCAAAAAAGTTGGCCTTTCTTTAGGATTTTATTCCCTGTGAGTCGGCGGATTTTTTTTAATTCTCCGCCAAATTTAAATAAATAGATAACATCAAAACATTGATATTTATGTAACCTTTGCAAATTACAAATATCGAACCAATACAATACAATACTGTAGCTGATTCGTTGGCATTTTCCGTATTAGTCAATATGCACACAACATGCAAGTCATAACACACCAAAATGTTTTTTTGCATTTCATCAGCATTTTCTTAGACCACTTTTAGAATTATCACTGCAGCATCTCTCTGTGGCATACTATCTTCGACTAGTTACTGAATTATTCGATCTCTATCACTAACAAGCAGATGTTTCTCTGCGAAATTCGAGTTTTAGTTCCATAAGTTTAAGAAAATCGGCTGCAGGATCCACACTATTTCACACAATAAATATAGCGTTAGGATTAGGGACCGCTAGATGGCAACACTTTTCAACCGTCTCTTCATTGGATGCTGCTTATAATTAGTAATAAACTTGGGCTAGGTATCTCAGTTTGTCTATTCATGGAGATTGAACTTCTCCTCAGTCTCCAGAAGTTAGATAGGACTTAAACGACCTCACTTACACGGGAATACAAGGAGTTAGTGGTTTATTTTTCTTCTCATCTACGAAAGGTTACATGCAAACCTTAGCACCTTGTACCACGTGTAAGTTAAGGATTTTATTTATTTATTTTTTTATTAATTATGTATTTATATGTTAAAGATACCAAAAAATTTTATATTTGGTTTTAATCCTTTTTCAAAGAAAGCAAAACAAAGTTTTGCGCGTGAAATATATTAACGCACAGAAGCAAAATTCAGAATCCACGGATTCTGCATTTTGCTTATGCTGTTTATTATTTGATCAATGGCAGATTAACGTTTCTGATTCTGAATTGAGGGACTGGAAAAATACTTTTTCTATTTTAGCTGCGCATGAAAAAAAAAGTCAAAGACATGTTGAAAATTACCATAAGTGGAAAGAATTAGAAATTCGAATAAAAGAAAAGAACAACCATTGATGAAGAGAAAACTTGCTAGTTATTAGAAAAGAGGAGAAACATTGGGTGCAAGTATTAGAACGACTCTTTGCTTTAGTTGAGACGTTAGCTATTCAAAATTTATCATTTCGAGAAACAAATGAGACATTGTTTTCGCATGGAAACGGAAATTTTTTTGAAATTTGTCGAATTTCTAGCCAAGTTTGATCCAATAATGAATGAACATCTTCGAAGAATAAAAGATAAAGATAGATATATGCATTATCTTGGAAAAGATATTCAAAATGAAATAATAAACATCTTCGCCAATGCGATAAAAAATAAAAATTTAGAATCTGTTGTTGCCGCAAAATATTTTTCCATAATTATTGACTGTACGTCCGACATTGGATACACGGAACAAATGAGCATAGTACTTCGATTCGTAGACAGTAGTAATAGCACGGTTTCTATAAAAGAACACTTTTTGGGATATATAGAAATAAAAAATACCACTGGAGAATTTTTTTCAAATGAAATACTAGGAACTCTAGATAAATTTTCATTACCAATACAATATTTACGAGGTCAAGGATACGATAACGGCAGTAATACGAAAGGTGATGTAAAAGGTGTGCAGCGATGAATTTCAAATATTAACCCGAGAGCAATGTATGTACCCTGTAGTTCACATTCATTAAATTTAGTAGTGAATTGCACTGCTAATACTTTAGATGCCACAGCATTTTTTGACGAGGTACATCGTCGTCTATATGTATTATTTATTATTTATTAATAAATTCGTTACTGATTAGGGAAAAAAAAGTTTTTTCTTTTTTTTTGTGTGTATATGCAGCATTCCCACTTAAAATGTTCACCGGCCGCTTTCAAGACAGGTTTCGTAGCTCATACAATGGTTTTCTGTCATCTAGGAGAACAGGTATTAGGATATCTGCTGGACATATCACGTAATTTTGTCCCTTATTGCATCAAGATTTGAAGATGGGTCGTGGTGGAATATCCATTCCCTCAACATATCCCAAACGACGGCATAAAGTGAAATGAGATCAGGAATGCGTGAAGGATACGGGAATTCTGTGAACCTCGAAATAAGCTTTCCGGAGAAGTGTTCTGATAAATAGGCTCTAGAACCACGTGATGTCTAAAGGTTGCTCCGTCCTGTTGGAAAACCTGTGCACAAAATGGAATATTCTTTGCACGACACATCCTATGCAAATCCTGGTGAACGAAACAACACATTCTAGATGTAGCGTTCGCTATTCGAGGTCACGGTTACACAACCCTCTTCAATGAAGTACAGCAATTATGCCATAGCCAGAAACCGCACACTATGCTGTGAAGAGGGTTCTCTTGGACAAATTCAGGTCTCGAGAAACCAAGAAACTGTAGGTTCGTTTGTTTATACTGCTACATGGAAATGCGCTTCGTCCGAGAACCAGACATGACGGAGGAAGAACGGATCCAGGGGCGAATGCTGGTCTTGAAATTCAAGCTTGCTCTTGTTATCATTCAGGGAGTGAAAGGCGTGATTGAAGTCTGATTAGCGGAATAATGAATTACTGACTATTTGAAACTATATATTTAGAAATTTATGTATATTTAATATACAAATACAACATTTATTTTAAAATGATATTCTATCTTTTTCAATTTAGTTACTTGAATGCATATGCTACCCTACCGTTCTTCTTTCTGAACTGGTCAATAACATCGTCATGAAAAGTTGGATGTAACTTAATTTTCCCAAGAAACACGCACACTTGTAAAGGCTGGCTGAAGTTCACTGGCTAGAGCTACTTTGACTACGTGTGACCTTGTGTTTAAAACGACGTGAAGGGAGCAGAAATGGCTATGCGCGCGCATGAAATCACAGTGCTGCAGCGAGGACCTGGAAGCTCCCACAACCGAGCAAGCCAAGGTAGCTTTGACTAGACGAGCAAGCATCGGCCTTCGACGATGCTTGCACAATGCAAAGTTCAATTATTGCCGCGCAAGCTTAAGACATCTTCTGTCTACAAAAATAAAAGCCTAAATGGAATGCTTATAAATGCATGCATTTATTAACAAATAAATATTACTTCTTTCTCAATTAATGAGCTTGCGCAGCAAGCATGGAGAATTCACCACTGGACGGATCTTCACAGACATTGGCCAGCACGCCTATACAGTATTCCCACCGTGCAGGATGATCCGTTGTTGTTAAATACTGACCCACCATAAGGCAATGATGACACTTTTTTGTTGGGACACGCTTACGGAAACGACGAAGAAACTTGCCAACTCCGTATGAACGAAATGATGCTCAATAAACGTCTTTTCTTCCAAAGGCAGCACCAATGCTACAGCTAAATGTAATGGTATAGACTCTACAGGTGCTCTTCTATTAATGTGCATGCAGTTGAACAGAATCATAGCGCGTGTACTGAAGGGAGGTGTCGAAGTTCAATCCTTTTTTTTTTTTTGGGACCATACCATACTATTAAAGGACGGTAATTCTTTTTCGTTCTTTCCGTGATAAAACTGTTTGATACAGTTTGATAAAACTGTATGTCACCATAACTATTCACCATACAGTAAGAGTGCCAAAGTTAGACTGGCCATCTATAATAAATGATTTCCGAACCATCGAGACGAAAAATTTTTGCAATATGGTGTTCATCAATGGGAACTGCTTATCAGCATTGGCTGCATCATCCCATTGAAAGAGCTGTAAGTGTAGCCATGATTCACCATTATCAACATTTCCCTTAAAATGTCATTGTCGCAGTTGTTCAAAGCAAATATCAGCAATTTTGTTTCATATTTTTGTTCCTAATTTTAACTATAAAAAAAACAGTGGGGGAAATATATCCATTGAATAGCTTATATATACAGTATATAATTTTTTTCTCTAATGCAATTTTTATTTCATTTCATACATAACATATGATAACACCGAATGTTTTAAAAACGAAAGTACAAATAAATAAGGACTTGCAAATTTCCTTCATATATTACTAATTTAGAGAATATTTTCGAACTGTTTTGTCTCCTACGAATCATCAAGAACAATGTTGGTCTACAACAAAATGAAAAGGAAAGAAGTTATGAGTATAATTGTTATTTAGTAAGACTGAATACGTGCAATATTTAAATAAATATTACAAATTACTGGGTTATATTACAAAATAAACCCCCATAACTGGGGTTATATTTTATTCATTTTATTTTAACTTACAATATTATTACTAACTTAAAACTAAGTTAATTCTGGGTTTAACAGGATAAAACTATTGATAGCGTCAATTTACTGATAAACGGATAATACTATGGCATGATGGATTGAAGCACATTGGCCTTTTATTCATCGTTAGATTGAGAAGATAATACACCTGTGGTGGATGGTTTAGTGGGCATTATCGCTCGCCCTTTGAGGGCAGATAGATTTGTGATAAATATTAGTTGAGCAAGACTGCTTTTTGGGTGTCTGTGTTTGTAGCTGTCTTTTTCATTGCATTCACTTGCTTGTAGGGTCAGTGGAACAGGGTGGTTGGTAGCGTCTGAGAAGAATTTAGTAGTTAAAGGTAGTGATGTTCGGGATGTTTGTTTCCCTGTGGAACTGTTCGTTTCTTATATACCATGGCGCATCTAGGATCATACGCAAACATTTGTTTTGGAAGGTCTAAAATCTCTGAATGGCATTACGAGCGATGTGGCTGTAGGCCAGTGAAGAGTAAGCTAGAATTAGCCTGATTGCAGTCTTATACAGGAATAATCTGTTCGTTGCACTTAGTAGTGAATAGGTTTGTCCAGTAGCTTTGGATTTTTTGGAGCATATAAACTTTGTATGGTCTGTAGATCGTAGACCTTTATCTAAGACCTTTATCATCACGATATTTGGTCTTGCTGTAAGTAATTGTGGAGTTGAACACGCTTATGTTGTCTTTAGGAGATACTAATTTCCCTGGGAATAGTACTGCTGAGCTTTTTTCAGTGTTGAATTTGAATCTTCATTTACGGAACCATGTTACTAGAGTTGAGATTGCTTCTTAATATTTCTCTTATCTGTTGTTTCTTGCAGTTGCGTTAGAATGACGTTTTCAGCTATTTTTTCTAAGTTAGAGAGAAGACTAATGGAGCAGTAATTTTGAAGGAATTGTGGTGCGTTTTCTGATTTTAGTACTGACTGGAGTTATATCCGCTATTTTACAGTAGAGGAAAAGTATTAAAATTTGAGTATTGCGTTGATGATGGTAACTAGATGCATGATGCAGGATGGCTTTATGAAATAGTAGCTTGATAACTTCATTTGATGTGCCATCTAGGCTATATAATTTTCTGATATCGAGGATTTTGATTATGTTGGTGATTTCAGCTGACGAGATTGAGCGAATTTCTACCAGAGTTGGAGTGTAGTTTAAAAAACTGTCGATGAACCATCTATATAAACATTTGAATATCTGTGTTCGTAATTTGGTCTACATTGGTTTTACAGGCTATCTGCAAGTGCTTCTGCCTTAATGTCTGTGTATACGATGCTCAGTGGATCCGAAGTTTGAAGTAGTCTCCAGAGGGAACGGTCTTTCGGTTTGATGGATGTACGCTTTCCTTCTCATTTTTTATTCCTGCTGTCTTAATGCGTTTCGGACTGGGTTGATATCCTTACCGAGAAGTTTGCGGTCTTGCGAGGCCATTGTCTGGTGATATCATTTATGGGCTTTATTCTTCTCTCGAATGAGTGACATGATATCTTCTGAGTGTCGGTCCTGTTTGGGATAGGTAGTAGTCATAGCAACTGCTACAGGAGCTTCTTTATTTGGTTTTCTAGATTGGCTATTGCTGCATCGATGTCTGCATTGCAGCTGATGATTGGGATTAAAATAACCGATTCGTCAAGAGCATCTGGAATTTTTTTCCAGTTGATAGCTGAACATGGTGACATGGTCTTGTAGTCCGAGCTTCAATAAGACTGGATTATGATCTGAACTAAGTTCGTCGACTGTCTGTATTTGAAATTGTTTGACATTTTCTATGATGAAGATGTCAAAAGCTTCTGGTCTCCCAGTGAGTCTGTAGTGCGTGGGTTCAACTGGGCCAGCTATAATTGTGTTGTTAACTGTCGCATAATCATTTGATATCCTACCGGTAAGATTTATCGTTCTGCTATTACAAGAGGGATGGTATGCATTTAGAACACACGCTATAATTACAGCTTCTTTATGGCTACTACTACTGCTTGGAGATTTGTTTTCAAGCGTGGTTTAGTCAGCGGATTGTAGGCTGCACAAATCTTTAATTGGCCCGCATTTGTAATCTGCAAGTATGGTGATTTCTAGGTTTATGACTGGCCAGTTAGCAACCTTATTGTCTGAGATAACGTTTCATAAAGATAGAATCGGATCTCTCTTTTCTATAAAGGATGTAACCCCCTGATTTTGGAGTTATTGGTTATGAGACGAGTTTCATTTATTAAAATTATATCTGGATTATGGCGATTTGAAAATTTCTGCAAATTCAGGATCTTGTTTGTAAGGTTAGCATTCCAGAAGCCGATCTATAGTCAATCATATGCATTGTTGCTTAACTATATGTTTAACAAATCTGTTTGTTGATTTCTGAGATGAGTTGGACTGAAGTCTGCTAACATTTCGGCCAATGATGCAGTAATGACAATAACTGAGTTTGGGCTTAATACAGGGATTTTCTCTGCGCAGGAAAACTTCTTTGTTCTTGTTACTTCAGCATATGTTTTGTTGGTTATCTGTGATTTAGTTTCGTTTGAGATTTCTGGTTGGTAATGTGCTGTGGGAACATTGCAATTTCCATACGCTGATTTTTGTGAGCAGTTATCAAATATGGATTTTCGTGAGCGATTAGGAACATTTTTTTTGGTGAAACTACATCCTTTGTAGTTCGCAGTATGTGATCCAGCATAGTTTGTGCATTTAGCGCCAAGGACTTTGGTTTCTTACATGTGTTTGTTAGGTGATTATTGCCACACTTTTCACAGCCTTTGGGTATGCCCAAATTTTTTGACATCTATGGCATTAATTAGCAGATTCTTTCTTTCCAAACGGATCAAGAGTAACTATGAGGACACAGCGATTTGATGTCGTAGGTTTGTCTTTGATCTTTACTTATTTTACCAAAATTAGTGGCATAGGACGCTTGTTCGATCTGTACATCCTGCTAATTTTGATTAGATTTTGCCCTTCATTGTTGAGTTCTCGGCCACCTCATCTATTGAGATGCTCATCGTGATTCATGATTTAGAGATAATAGGAAAAAAAAGCACAAAAAGTATGACAATTATTGATTCGGCGACTCTCCTCAACGCAACTTTGTAATTTTTTTTACTGCTGAGCGCGAAATTGTGGTAAGAGATGAATAAAGTATAATGAAGTTTAGATAGATTACGGTAATCTAATACTGTAGTCGGTTGAATCCTGACACGTTTATCTGTATTTTTAATTTAGGAGAATTTAATTTTTTGTTCTTTAGTCATAAATCTTACCGAGGGCCAACTGTTTTTTTCATGTAGAATGATCGGAGTAATTATTTTCTTATTGGTATTGGTATTATCAGGACCTCCGTAGCTAAGTCAATATAGGGTCGGAAAGACCTGGGTTCGATTCCCGTCCATGACGTGAAATATCTTTATCTGGTCTCTTTCGACAAAAGGTGAGTAAGCCGGTCTCATACGGATAAAGGGATTTTTTCACCGGGAAACTCAAGATTTTCTTCCCCAAGAACAGGCAAAATGGCACCGTGAACATACACTGACTTACAACCATGAATACTTAGGACAATATGTAGAAGAGATAGGGTCACTATATGTCATAACGCCCGTAGTTAACCATGAGTCACATCATGGTAGTCAACATCCTAGATAGGAGATGGTGCTTGAATGGGATTGGTATTATCTGCAGTGGATTCTTCTTCCATGGCATCCAGTTCCGTTTTCTTTTTTTGTTTGTGTTCATCCCGGTAGTCTATCTGATGTGCTTTCCTTTGAGACAACATTTTTAATTTAGCATTTTCTTCATTTGAATTGCTTTCTTCACCTTGATGAATAATTTCAAAAAATCAGCTAACGCCTATGTTGTTCCCGTATAGGGAGTAGGTGGGGTCGTTTACCCTATCTAACTTTGGGAGACTGAGTGGGCAGTTCAATCTCCACTGGTAGCCAATCACAGAGATAGCTGGCCCAAGGCTATCACTGATTCATCGGTACGCAGTGAAGAAGGCGGCAAGCTAGTGCCACCATCTCGTGGTCTCTAACCCTAACACAATATATTTTTTAATGTCTGAAAATAGTGTGGGTTCTACGGTCGATTTTCTTGAGTTTACGGGACGAAAAACCCGAGTTTCCGGGAGAAAAAACCCGCTAGCCCGTGCCAGAGATCGACTAACTCGGGAACCGGCCGAAAAAAGGCTTAGAAAAAGTTCCTCTAGTCGGCGACTAGATTTGAACCACCAAATCCGTTCTTCGTGCGGTCAAGCGTTGTAGAGTGCAAACGCCACTTCTACTGAGCTACACAGGCTCTCTGATGAATAATTTAATATATCCAAAATCAGTTATCATCCAGTTTTTGAACGTGAGAGCATTTTTGCTATCGAGATTTTGCAGCAGGGCGTTTTCATCGTTTCCTCGTCCATATTTATGAGTTAGCCAGAAAAATATACAAGACTTACCTAATCTTGTAGTGCAACTAATAGCAATCTAATCATAATCAACTTCTTAGTGTCCGCGCGGTTAGCCGAGTGACTATGCGCTTCACAACCATATGCCTGGGAAAGGAGTGTCCTGGGTTCGATTCCCGTCGCCGACGTCAGGAGCTTAAGGATCTTTCTCAGATATAACCAAGTTAGCTGGTCTTGGGCGTGGACTGCAGGGTTTTTCTTCCCAGTTTATCTGGGGTTTTTCCTCCCGCAAGCAGGCAAATCGTCCCCTTGAACACACGCATCTACAGACATAGCACACACCAGGACGCATGGGGCTAGCACCCTATCCTGGGGAAGAGTACGGCTTAGAAGGGCTAATGATAGCCCGTAATGGACCACTAGGCCTAATATGTGAAGGGAAGAAGAAGAAAAAGAAGAAGAAGAACTTCCTAGAACAGTATCTTACATTACCAAATTCTTTCCAAAGACACACTAACAGTAACATAATCGAATCTTCTCACTTTGTCCACAACTGTATCACTGTCAGTTGACACCCCACAAGAATCTTCGAGAAGTCACAAGAATTTTAAAAACTGGAATTGAATAGAATTGACATCAGAGATAAGGATGCAAAGCAGCTTTTTCTGAACAATTATTTCCCTACTTGTTCTATTCTTTTTTTTTTTTCATTTTCATGCCCTTTCTCTGTAATTTATGAATTAAAATTATAACCTAAAATTATGATAAAATAAAAATAAATCAGCTAACGCCTTTTATTACCTTATAGGGAGTAGGCGAGGCCGTTATACCCTATCTAGCTTTTGGAGACTGAGTGGGGAGTTCAATCTCCACCAGTAGTCAATCAGAGATAGCTGGCCTCTATCACTAATTATAGCAGCCACCGATGAAGAGGCTGGCAAAAAGTGCGGCCATCTCTTGGTACCTTAACCTAATAAGATATGGTACTGTCTGAAATAATAGGGTCGATTTTCTTGAGTTTACGGGATGAAACACCCGAGTTTAAGGGAGAAAAAACCCGCTTGCCCGTGCCTGAGATCGACTAACTCCGGAATAGGTCGAAGAAAGGCTAAAAAGTTCCTCCAGTCGGCGACTAGATTTGAACTTAAGTCTGACTTTGAGCGACCAAGTGCAGAGGACGCAAGCGTCACTTCCACCGAGCAATTATGACAAGCCTTATCTGAAGTGGGTATAACATAGTATGTATATAATATTAACTAATTACCAAACATCGAAACTGCATAAACTATATTTACTTTTCGTTGCAGATGGCTTAATTGTGCCGATAAATCCTCAATTATGTCGCTATAAGAAGCCAAAACGACGTTGTCATCTTCCGTCATCTTCTCTGCTCTTTTAAGTTTGTTTTCTATAAAATCTAACTGTTCTGTTGTAGAGCTAATAACGCTTCTGATCCAGCGATAAAGGTGAACTAATTTTCGACATTTATCCAGCTCCGTCGGGAAATTATTATCGCTGTTAAGAAAACATTTAGCATATATATAATAAAGGGTAGGAAGCATGTAATTGTCATACAGATTTAGGGACGTCTCTATATAAACAGATACATCGCTATCAAGGATTTAATTAATCATTTGGAAATTCCACAATACAGTATTATGAACAAAAAAGCAATATTAGGCACATCTAATAAAATGTTGCTTGCCCAGTTTGTGGAAATCATATGGACTCTCCAGCCAACAGGCGGATTTCATTCTCCATGTGGATATGGATGTTTACGAGTGTCTTTAAGTAGTAAATGAGTTTCATTGCAGGGCAAGAAACTATCCCTCTGAGGAGGTATCATGTTTCATCTTTCAGAGCAAAGTTTCTGGATTACCTAAATGTCAACCCACTCATGGCACTACTAGTATGCCATGTTTTTTTCAATCTTTCATGGATTAGATTCCCATCAAAGACCACTAAGAGTTAGTAATTCTCCTTTTAGTTCTCAAAACAGTTTTAGCTGTTGGGCTGATAGATTCCACACAGTACCGATGGCGTTTTACAGAAATGCCAATCCGTGTGGATCCATCCTGCTATACCCATTAGTGACAAGGTTCGCGTATTGAGTATAAATAACAGTTTCTTTTTCAGATTACATTTGTGTCATGTGACTTATTATTATTATTATTATTATTATTATTATTATTATTATTATTATTATTATTATTAAGAGAGACCTTCAGGGAGTCAGGGACTCATCGCTGGAAGCCACACTATTCGCACCAGCTACCAAACCTGTTCTTGAATTCATTCAAGCTACTTGCACACACAACATCCAATGGCAATCCATTGCAATCACGCACTACTCTACGAGTGAAAAAAATCTAGCCCTCACTCCCCTTCAGTCATTCTCAACTTCCAATGATGCCCTCTTGTCCTTTCCCCACCCTCCATAAATTGAAAAATTCCATCTCCTGAAATTCTGCATAACCCTTTCAGACGTTTGTAAGTCTTAATCATGTCATCCCTCATTCTCCTGTTTGCTAATGGCTGCAGCCTCCAAATTCTCAATCTGAATTGAGAAACCAGTACGGAAACCAGTAGACCAGAGCTGCGCGAAATAGTCCAAGTGAGATCTTATCAAGGTAAAGAGGCAAAATGACTTCCTTATCTTTATATATCAAGGTTCGTTTCAGCATTGCTATTATTCTCCGAGTTGTATTTACAATTTTTGCTTGACCCTTGAATTTCAACTTCCTGTCTGCTAAAACACCAAGATCCCTAGCCTGATCAGTTTCTTCAAGCATAATCCCACCAAGATAACACGACATTGGATATCTAATCGGACCAATGTGCATGACTTTACATTTATTAACATTGAGATTATAGCCATTTCCACATGCCCACAATTCCAGCCTATTAAAATCATTCTGCAAGTACTCCTGATTACCCTGCCTACCCTTAAATCCTTCCCAATGCCATTAATATGCAGATTGAATAACAATGGAATAAGAACTGATCCTTGAGGTACACTGGTTACCTCGAATCTTGAAGAGTCCTCCCCCCCCCGCTTCCATTTACTCTTCTTGATATCGGTCAGTTAGCCATCATCTTATCCACGCTAATATTTTATAATCCATTCCCATATTCTCCACTTCATACAATAGTCTTCCATGCTATTCTGTCAAAAGCCTTAGCAAAATCCAAAAGTATCAAGGTATATCCATTCCTGTTATCTAGTTCAATGGTGACATTATTGTAGAATGTGAGCGAGTCGCTAAAGCATAACCTTACCTTAGTAAACCCATGTCGTTCATTGCAAAGTAGAGATTCTGTCAACCCATTTCTCAATGCGAGACCTGACCAACTTTTCCAAAATCTTCACCACCACCACTCCTGAGATATTGATTGGTCGATAGTTGGATACATCGGTCTTTGCACTACCCTTGTGCAATGGGATTACCATACATTCCTTCCACTCTTGCGGAATTTTCCTTGTTATGAGGCTCAAATTATACCTAGTAAAAGGAATAGCTAGTTTAGCTGAACATTCTTTTAGCATCCATTCGTATCTCATCAGTCCCTATTGTGAATTATTATTCAGTTTGTGTAACAGTTGATAACTAGAAGTTTTTCAGATTATGGAATATTGATTGTTCATTGTATGATCGTACATCATTGCCATGATTTCTATAATTTTTTTGCGATATGATGCAGTAATTGCCACGCTGGCCAATATATAAATTCATATAAGAGTAAATTTTCGTTTTCTTTTTTCTTTTTGAATCGAGTCTATACTGAAAATAATACTTGGATAACTAGGGATAAATTTACCTAAGAACAAAAAAAAAAATTAATTTGCAATAAAATCCTTATCTAACCTTTGAATAAGGATAACATAGCAATTCCATCCACAGTACTGATGTACTGCAGTTCCCAACTTTTCGTAAAAGTCATTGATAAATAAAAATGATCACGGATATAACAGATATAGATATGTAATGAGAATGAAAAACAGATGATATACTGTATTTAATAACATTGTACAGAATTTAATAACATTGTACACACACACACACACACGCACACACACACACACACACACACACACACACACACACACACACACACACACACACACACACACACACACACACACACACACACACACTGTTAATCGACGTCATACACTGACTTCACAGCTCTAGGCATTTTGGCCATAATTTTGCCCAATATTCTCCCACTAGGAGATGGCATTAATCCAGAAGAATCTCAGTATGGTGTAACGACTTTGTTTCCTTACATGAAAATCTGTAATTTTTTTTATTAGTTATTACGATCAATTAGTAGAATTGTTCATAATTAATACTTCTGCATACCTACATACTACCAAAGTATGCAGAAGAATTTCCTTATTACGTGCTTCGTATTATGTGAAGTTATATGAGTGATCAATAGACTCTAAGTCTGGGGTATGAACTGGCCATAAAATAAAAATAAAAAAATCATCCCGAATAAGTAAAAAAAATTTGGTGAAATTTAAAGTCTCAATCAATGGCGGCTCATGGCTTGAAATCGTGGAGGCGCTGCAACTTTCGAAATATACGTACACACTGTAAGTACAGCGCACGCGTGTTTGGATAAAATATCAAAATCATGGTAAAAATTAAAAAAATAAATTAAACATGAAAAAATATTGTTTATTATCAATAAAATTATACAGTTTAGTATAATTCAAAATTACTTAAAAATAGAATCCATTCCCTTAATTGTAATTAAAGGAATGGATTTACAATTTTTGGCCATTACAATTAAATCCTTTAATTGTAATGTCCGAATATTTAAAGAGATGGAGTAAACACGATAAGCACTACGAACACTCTACTACTGGCGCAAACTGCATATAAACAACAGTGGAACTGCGCGATGGACAGTGCCCCATTACGCTAATAGTTCGCATCTCACTATGACGTACATATGCTTGAGCGCGTAGCAATTACTAGCAATATGACACTGTGGTAAACACAGTGCTGCTAGCGCCCTCCTAAGTGCTACAAAACGGATTTTTATTATTTTTTATACAAAATAAGAGAATTGTATAGGATTGTTGATGATAAAATTAAATATTACAGCAAATATAAATAAATTAATAAATATATTTATGTATCGAGAAAAATTGGGGGTGCTGCAGTTCCGTAGTGCCTATGCACGAGCCGTCCCTGGTCTCAGTATATTGTCATAGGTTTCCTTACATTTCTGTGGAGGTGTAAGCTAATTCTCTTGCTTCCATTCCAGAAATCCCTTTTTTGCTTCATGATTGTTACCATACTAACTGTTCTCTGTAAGTGCTAGAAAATCTCTGCATTGCACTAACCATTTCCCTTGGTTTATTTACTCATACACTCTCTGCAGAGACTCCAACAATAAACCCTTTGGAAAGTTAATATAATTTTCCCATTTTTCATATGTGTACTAGTTTTGTTTTCTTGATCGTCAGTTTGCGTACCAAGGAATACCAACAAGTTCTGGAGCTTTCTGTTAAATAAATGATCAAATAACATTTAATATTACAAATATTTATAAATAGCAAGTTAATAATATAAATAATAGGAATAACTCTACTATTTGTATTACCTCAAAGGTGGAGTCTTTTGTTGTTTCATGAGAGTTAGTCTTTGATCGAAAGCTTCCATTTCTTTTTTCAGCTTAAATAAATAAAAAAAGATTTGCTGTTAATATTAAAAATTAAACTAATATTGGGATAGAAATAAAAGTTTATATTTTTATAATTACATAAAAGAACGTAAGCAAATTGTAATCTGTTATGATTAAGACACCGTTTCTTACCTATAAAGTTGCTAAGCCTATTCAACTCCCAAACCTAACGAACATTAGAATATTGATCTCACATTTCGAGTGTTCATCAGACTCTAACAACAACAACAATAATAATAACTGATTAAAATGCTCTGGCGATATTACTAGACAATTTAACCAGTTTTACTCAAACCATACCAGAGATAGGATTATAACCATCCGAGATTTGTGACCAACTCCGGAGATAGAGATCTGATTATATCTCTGGATCAGGAAGATAAGGTGAAGGTTCATTCTGTGGGGGAAAAAAATGCGAAGACAGATTCGGTTAAATAAAACCTAGGTTCAAATCCTAAGACAGGAGAAACCCCCTAATAAAGGGGTTATTAATTGAAGATGAGTTACTCGGTATCATTTGTACATTTGTAGGCTTTTTTTTTTCTCTTCAAAACAGGCCAACTAGTTGGAAAATGCGCGCGCGCGCGCACACACACACACACACACACACACACACACACACACACGCACACACACACACACACACACACACACACACACACACACACACACACACACACACACACACTGTTAATCGACGTCATACACTGACTTCACAGCTCTAGGCATTTTGGCCATAATTTTGGCCAATATTCTCCCACTAGGAGATGGCATTAAGGATTGCGTTTAAGGCATCAGTTATTACAGAAAATCTCGAAATTGACACTGTTTAAGCAGTGCAAAGATTATCAGATAAGTAGTAGTGGATTGTGTCATCAGCAAAAACAAAGAATTAAAACTAATTTCTCTCCTTGTGTGTTTCATGATGTGTATGGCAGGATAGGGAGAGAAATTAGTTATCTAATCATAAATATAGTAGGACAGAAGTTTGCATTCTTCTTAGCAAACTCTTATCTTACTGTAAGTCTAATATATAAGTAAGAAGCAAGGCCTTTTATGCTGTCTATCTGTTTAATATTTTGGAAATGTCAAGATTTGTTGATTTGTTTTACCAAAAAAGGTGTGTGTGAGTGATACCCAGAGGAGGGTTACATAGGGAAGATGTTCCTGTGAAGAAAGGTATTGGGAAGGTGAACTTTCAGGTTGTGACGAAGCTACTAACATGTACACCTAGATGGTAATATTATAAAATAGAGTTTAAAAAGTTTCACACTAGTAAGTTAAATTATACATGTCAAGAATATTATTCATCTATCATTACTATTAACAGATAAAACTGAAACTTAAAAATATGGGCTCCCGACCAGAGTTCGTGTCTTTAAAGTAGTGCAAGCCAAGGCAATTTAGATGCTGAATATTATATTTTTATGAGCTCTCTCGTACAAAACAACTTTTTAAGTTTCATTTATTTCCCATTCCCCTCAAAAATACCTCATTTGACTTCCCATTACCTTTGACAATACTTAGATCTGTAGTTAAGATTTCTCTTCTTGGGCTGACTTATATTTCTACACCTACTGACACATCTCACGCCAATAATCTCTCGGCCTCCGAAAAATTTGGCGTCTTTTTCGCTTAGATTCGTCCAATATTAGAATAAGTTTCTCATTTCGGGGATGGGTCAAAAACTTTCCTAAAAATGCTTGTTGATATCTAGAAGATGGCAATTTGGCCACTTGATGAGCTTTTTCTTATATATTTGTTCCGATTCCCAGGATTCTGCTTCTATCTTATGCATCTTCTATAGGTATTTTCATGACTAATATCTGAGCGAACTTGTTATTATCATTTCCATACTTTCTCCTAACGCTATGAGAACATACTGCAGATTGACATTCATACGAGCAACCTGTAATCATTCATTTATTACCAACTTCGAACATATCGAACAACTTATCTTTCTCTATTCCATCTTATCTATGTTCTTTGAACAGCCTTTCCTCATGGGTTGTTTTCTTCAAAGGCTACAACTTCAAACTGGCCAAGAAAACACCAGTAGATTCATACTTTCTCCATAATGTTCAATAGGTTTTGCCAAGTTATTGTGCGTGGGGTTGACACAACATCGAATCGGTTGAGATGAACTGGGTTGTATTACATTTCGAGCCAATCAATAAAGCTAAGAGACAGTTGTATTATGTCAGTTGATTGCGTGGAATTAAAAAATCCTACTACTTCCATAATGAGACTATCTAACTTTCAATCGAAAAGCCCTTATAAAAATTCCTTCTAAAAATGTTTCTATAGTTTAAGATGTACATTTTTTGGGAAATTCTGGGTTCACAGAACTCACAGTTTTTCATCCAATACATCAAACCATATCCTTAAATACAGAACATAGAAGTGTCCACCAAAATTGGGTTCGAAGCCCATCTTGGATATACACCTTTAAGGACTTTTTCAGCTGAAGGGAAATTAATGCCTTATACAGAAGAGGAGGAGATTTCCCTCAGTAATCCTGCTATACTTATCAAAATTATTTTTTGGAAATCACGTCTCTGATGGAATATATGTAACCATGTCTAAAAATATATAGCTAATACTTGAAAGAAAAAGAAACAATAAACTAAACAAACCCCTGTCTATTTTACATAGTGAATTGTGCTGGATATGTACCGAAGAAACTCACGAGATTTTATTGTGGCCGTACTCTTTATGCAAATTTTACATACACTTATGGTATATGAGTACAATAGGTGTATTGTATAATCTGGTAAACTGCTCTACAGACTTAATACGAAACTTTATGGAACTATCTCGGGATAAATGAGCATGGTGGTGACATACTTCCTGTAAGACGATATATCGCCAGAACTATAAGAAACAGATTTTACAATGCAAATTATTTATCGTCCCATGGTTACAAAATATGGGTCGCTTTAATTTTTGATAAAATATTACGTTTGTAACCTGAAGTGTTTTCTGCAAAATCACATATATACACATCTATTAAGACAGTTTATAGAGCATACCTGCAATTTAGTTTGACAGATAACAAAGCTAAATTCTCATTATGTGGAAAACAGCTAGATTCTTATTATGTAGAAAACAGCTAGCTTCCAGAGAATCGACAGCTTTTTGAAGCCCTCAGACAATATATTAAACCGAATTTGTGATTATTTGCTTAATTGTTTTTAATGTATTTACTTGATGTGTGGCCTGCTTCAATATCTGGTATTCCTCTGTACTTTTGCTTGCAGAAGATATTATAAAAGGTAGAAGGTAGCGCAAATGATCATACAACTTCTCATTCTAAAAATAAATAAATAAAGAAGATAAAAATTAAATATAATAATTTTAATTAGCACATTTTTACTTGTATACACAGGTGTTCGTGTAATTACAAATCAGAAATAATGATAATAATCAGCTTACCTCTTTTATTACCATATAGGTAATGCTTTTTAACAATCTCTAACTTTTGGAGACCCAGTGGGTAGTTCAGTCTCCATTGGTAGCGAATCAGATATAGCCGGAACATGACTATCACTAATTATAAGCGGCAACCGATGAAAAGATTGACAAACAAGTACTGCCATCTCTTGATACCTAATCCTAATAGGATATGTTAGGCTCTGAAATAATGTGGGTTCCGCGGTTGATTTTCTTGAGTTTACTGGACCAAAAAACCGAGTTTTGGGGTGAAAAACTAGCTCGCCCATCCCAGAGATCGACTAACTTGGGAACCGGTCGAACAAAGACTTAGAAAAGATTCCTGCAATCAGCGACCTTCGGGCGGCCTAGCGTAGAGGATGCAAGCTCCACTTCCACTGAGCTACACAGGCGTGCACACATCAGAAAAATTACTGTGAACTTTTGAAATGTGTGTCGTACAACGCAGTGTGTAATGAACGATATTTTCCTAATGTAAATAAAGTCCTTAAAATCATGGAAAGAGTAATGTCCAAATCATGTAGTTTCCAAAGGGGGGGGGAAACTCTATACGACTGCTATGATGTGAAGATAATACTTGATACTAAACTGTAAAATAGAAGTCTACCAGAGATGTTAAACGATATATAAAGGATTTCGATAATGTTAATATAATGGAATAAAAGATCGTCAAAATAAATGACAAGGATATAATTTATTTATCCTTGCTTTGCAATAAAGGATAAACCTACTATGCGTGTGAGCGTGCGTGCGTGCACGTGTCCTCTCGTCCTCTCTCCCCACCATAAATTTAAAAATTCCATCATCTATTGGTACCCTGTATGACCCTTTCACAAAGTTGTAGTTCTCTATCATATTATCTCTCTTTCTCCCTTCTGTCAGCGTTTGCAGCTCACAAATTCTTAATTTGTGAGCTGCAGATGGGATGAGATGCAGAAAGATGAGAACTAATTAAGAATTTGCTCTCGTCTTTCTCTTAATAATAATTACTTTATTGTACATGATACAAAGAAGTTTAGATCTCGGACTTGATATAAATATTTTTTTCTAAAATAAATAATCTATTTGAGATGAAAAATAATATTGATTGTATACTTTGAATATTTATTGTATATTGATTGTATACTCATACTAAAGGAAGCGAAGAAAACTAAGGGAGGGACACGATCTGGATATTAACATTTTGTGATTCTTCGTTGTATGATTTAATGCACTTAATTTTTTTATTTATAGAATATACGCATTACTCTCATATATTCATAATAACATATACTATATAATACATATAAAGAATTTTTCAGCAGTTACCTCTTCTATTTCTTCCTTTAGTTCCAATTCAATTTTCTTGTATTCCTGCTTAACAGTTTCTACCAAAAGTTCATCCAATTCAGAAAATGATGGAAAATTTCCGTCATCAACACTGGTATATTTACGCCACTAGTAGAGAATAAAACAATGTCGTTTAATTATTCCAATAATTTCATAATACTTCTTAATATGTACAGAAAAAAAGGCAGAAATTAGACAATAAACTCTGTGGTACATTCATATTCAATTAATTCCGTGGTGATATTTAGTAAAACATGGCTTAGAATGATAAATAAATAGTTGCATTTATTTCGGGATTTCAAAGAAAAATATTGCCCTTTCATCGCTGTTTTAGAGGAATTAAAATATGGAAGTCAACCGGGTTACAGAAGACGTTATAATATATTTGGTACTTTGAAATAAAGACCAACTGTCGAAACAGCATTTCTGACCAGATGCTAAAGTGAAATGGCAGAGGTGGGGGGTATATGATTAGTTTAACCAGTCCAGACAGTGACATATCTTGTTAGGGTTAGGTACCAAGAGATGGCGACACTTGTTTGCCAGCCTCTTCATCGGTGGCTGCTATAATTAGTGCTAGACATGGGCAAGCTATCTCTGATTGGCTACCGGTGGAGATTGAACTGACCACTCAGTCTCCAAAAGCTAGATGGGGTATAAAGGCCTCGACTACTCCCTATTAGGGAATAAAAGAAGTTAGCTGATTGATTGATTGATCTAAGGGATTCAAGTAAAGCTTCACTGCTTGATTAATATGGATGCATCGACACCAATGATGGCTTTAAAAGACTAGTCCTGCAGTTAATGCAGTCATGTTTAGGCATATTTATGTAGTTTGATTCGCCCTTATTTATTATCCACGTGACAAAGAAGTTAGCTGAGAAAATGATTTTGTCACTTCCGTTTTAAATGCTAAATATAAGTCGAATTACTTAAACGTGACATTTTATGCATAGTTTTCTTGAATTCGTTCACTACTATCTGCTGGTGGCGGCAGTCTGCAAATTCTCTGTCTGTCTTAATAATCTGCATTTTCCAATCCCGATATCATTATTAACACACACACGCACGCACTCTCTCTTTCTCTGCACTGTATCAAAATTACCACCTAAACCAGGAGACCAGAACTATGTATATAATAGTCCAAATGAGGAGGTCGTGTTTTATCTCTAAGGAGATAAAATACCTTAGGTCTTCAAAAGAGGTAAAATGACTTCTTTATCTTATATCTCAAGATTCATTTCAGCATTTCAATCATCCTCTGAGTTGTATTTGCGATATTTACTTTTGGATCTTCAACTTTCTATCTTCTAAGATTCCAAGATCTTCTGATCAGTTTTCCGTTAATACAGTATGACATTGGATATCTCACTTCACCAAAGTGCATAACTTTGCATTTACTAACATTTAACTGATATCCATTCTCACATGCCCACAATTTCAAACTATTCAATTCATTCAAGTGATTTCATCAAAGAAAACTTGAAATCGTTCGTGAGATTGATTGAAGATGAATTGGGGAATTTCAAAATCAACAGTGCACAACATTTTGACTGAGAATTTGGGCCTTCGTAAATTGAATTCTCGATTTTTCCCCACAGGTTGACCGAAGACCAAAAAATGTATCGAACTGAACACTGCAAGGACGTCATTAAAATCGCTCTCGTAAGGACTCAAACTTCCTTGATGACAAAACGTGATGTTTTGAGTATGAGCCCGAAATAAAGCGCCAGAGTGCTAAGCAGAGACCACTAGAAGACCGGCATCCGAAAAAATGTCGCTTGGAGAAGTCAAAAGTAAAGACAATGGTGATTTGTTTCTACGATTCCAAGGGCATTATCCACAAAGAATTCGTTCCGCCTGGCCAAACGGTCAATGGTGAGTTTATCTCGAAGTATTGAAGCGATAGATAGCGAGAATTCGTCGAGTAGGGAATGAATATCGTGTCGACCGACTGTTCGTCAAAACACACTGTCACTCTTGGCACTCTAACTCGGCTTGTAATGAAACAAATGTCATAAACAGTTGATACAACACTAATGAAGGTTGCCGCTTTTGACAACAAAAAGATATAACAGGTGGCGCCACTAGTCTCTTCTATTTTCGAAAAGTTCGGTTTCGTTTTGGACAGAGGGTGTACATCTTTACAGATAAGTTGCAATAATACTCTTTAGTTGGAAAGATTTAAGTTCAAATCCTTTCCAGAATACGAAGGACGTTTATAAGGGATTGTAAAATGAAGGTGGATTATTGAGATTCAAAGTTATGACGTTGTTTTTCCCTCTCCCGGAACTTAGGATCTCAATCATATTCAAGAGATATATAAGGAAGAGAACACCTGTATTGATAGCTATAAGACAACTGTCTTATCATAGTGGAAATTAAGTATACATTATGTGATCACTGTTAGCTTCAATACTAAAAGTTCTGCTACATTAATATGTGTAAGATGGTGTGAACGACATGCATCGGCAGATTAGCACGAGTACAGATCGAACAATTATCATAGGAGACCTTCCACTACGGTGATAGAGACTGGAAGGAAGAAATAGCACGTGGCAAAATGAAATGGAATTTATACAGTTACTAAGGGATAATTACTTGAAACAACACGTAATGGAAGGGATAAGGGGAATGGATATGAAAGAGTTGGATCTGGTAATTACATCAGAAGATTTCTCTCTAACTACTGTAGCAACTCTTGGCAACTCTACCACAGATCGGGGAAGGTAACCATGCAGTCTTCTTCTTGGAGGGTGCTCGACATATGGAAATTTCAAAGCTGGTAAGTATGGCAAACTTAGGAGAGAACTTGGAGTATAAGAAACTACATGGAATGAATGTCATTAGCATAGGAAGTGGTCCAGGATTGTTTGAGAGAAGCAATATCAAAGTGCATACCAGGGTCAGAAGGGTAAACCGAGTGGGGATTAAGTGGATGACTTAGCAATATAAAGCAGGAGCTGCAAAAAAGAAAGCATTATGGAAGGAATATAAACAACAAGGTGATCAGCATTCCCGTGAGCAATATAAAGCACAAGCAAAAAGGTAAACTAGTATAGTAAGGAAGGCTAAATGAGATTTCAAGAAAAATAATAGCAAAGCAGGCTAAAGTAAACCCAAAAGTTTTTTTTTACTACATAGCAAGTAAGAGAAAGAATGATTATGGAAAGATAACTTTAATCAGTGCTGATGGTAGGAAAGTGAATGAAGCAGAAGAAATAGTTCAATAGATGGTGACTTTGCAGTTACTTAGGTAACAGAGACTGATATGAACACTGAGGTAGATGGACTGGAGGTACTGAGTATATTGAAACATTTTAACGTGAATATAGCAGTCGGCCCGTGCGGGATGTCTGATCGTGTGCTACGAGAATATGCAAGTGAACTGGCAGTGCCTCTGACGCAGTTGTTTAATCTAAGTCTTCGTTCTGGCAAGGTTCTAAGGGAGTGGAAAGAGGGTAAGATAGCTATATTATATAAAGGTGCCTCCAAGACAGAAGTAGCAAATTACAGAATGATTAGTATCTTTGGTAAATTTGGTATTGGAAAAGTTGGTTCAATGTAGAATTCAGGAATGGATGGATAGAAATTTGTTACGCTATAGGGTGCAGAATGGTTTTGTAAAAGATCGATCCTGCCTCAGTAATTTATTCACATTTTATAATAAGGTGACAGCAGAATTGGATGAAGGGAATAGCTACGCTATGATATTGCTGCACTTTGCAAAGGCATTTGACAGACTGTGTGGAAAACTATTACATAAGTTGGAGCAGATGGGAATGAATATGAGGCTGGTGATGCAGGTAGGGAGTAGCTGAGAGACAAACATCAGAGGGCATGGAGGAGTGAAATAAAGATGAATGAGGGTGACTAGCGGAGTGCCTCGGTACTCTGTACTATGATTACTCTTTAATTTCTATATTAATGATACAGCGGAAGATTTGAATGGGAACATTCTGTTGTTTGCCGATGATTTAAAACTAGGGAGGGCAATAGTTGATAAAGGTGATGTAGATATCTTACAGGATGATTCAAACAAATTAGCAGTGTGAGCAATGGACAATGGTTGTTAATTCAATGTTGTAAAATGAGGTGAGGTAATGCACTTCGGGATGAAAAGTTTACATATTTCGTATCATATTGATGGTACTAGATATTGATGAAGCTAGGGATCTATTGGTAGTGGTTGACAGAGATTTGAAATTCAGAGGACATATTGCAAGAGTTGGCAAATTAGCTCAGGGGATTTTTTCGATGCTGAAAAAACACATTGACAAATAGAGATCGGGAATTTATTATTCCTCTTTGTAAGGCTATGATTTGGCCACATCTTAACTACTGCGCAGATTTGGTCAACTGCTTTCTTTGATGATCGGAAGGTAATGCAAAGGATTCCGATACGAGTTACCAAGCTGGTGACAGGTCTGTGGGAAGTCTGTGAGCATAAATTGAGGGTGGGGTTGGAGAGTTTATCTGACATCATAGGAGAAGGTATATGATGGAAACATATGTTACTTAAGGGATTCTATAAGATTTACTCAGAAGAAATTTTTCGATACATGGGGAGTAGGGGGGAAAACAAGAGATCGCACTTGGAAGCTGTCTAAGAGTGTGGTCAGCAAGGATGTACGGAATAGGTTCTTTACTTGGAGAGTGGTGAATGGGTGAAATTAACTGCCAGAGGAGGATCACCCCGAATAGGTTTAAGGAGATGTATGATAGGTATTGTGCTAATGGACAGAGTGGGTCTACAGCGATGAGTCTTTTGAACTCCATGGAGTACTCATATAAGTAATAATAATAATAATAATAATGAATTTTTCTTGGAATCTATTTTGTAATTCTTGAGAGAGAATATATTGCGCTTTTTTTTTAAAAAAATTTTTTACTTTTTTTGTTTTTGGAATTCCTTTTACGAAGGCTATAAACCTTAATACAACTGCATAAATCTTTGATTAGATGCCAAGTGATCAAAAATATCTTAGGTAGTCAGCTAACATTTTTTGAGCTGCCTTAGGTCAGGCTGGTAACCAAGGATGTCCATAACGTTTGTTTGATGTAGTTTGGGTTTCGTTTGAACTGAGGAAGCAACTCAGACGATGAGATATATATTTTGTCCTTTAATTGCGTTTGTTCTTGGTCGGTTTTTAGCGTGATAAAAAAAGCCCGATTTTCGAGAAGAAACCCTGTCGTCTCTGTATATGAGACTGGCTAACTCACCTTCAAGTGAAAAAGTCTCTAGGGATTCCTTACATCGTAGGTAGAATTCAACCTCATGTCTTTCCAAATGAAAAGTTCGGACTCTTTAGGAAGTTTATTGGAATTCCAGAACTTGCATCCTCGTGACAATCGCACGGAGCCGCTCTCTGTTCATATGACACTGACTGATGTTTCAATCCGGTATCTGAATATACAGGTTTCGGTCTTCTTGGAGCAATTATCGATGCCATTCAGAATTGGAATTTAAAATCTTTGCCGTATCACAAGCGTTTGGCATCACTAACTCATTCAAAAGAAACCAACCAAACTGCATACAGTAAACCCTCGATTTAACGGACAAAAATTCCTGTCTGTCTGTCACATGTGAAAATTCTTCTTCTTCTTCTTCAACCTTCTGGTTCTGTCCACTGCTGGATGAAGGTCTCCCCCATGATTTTCCAGATCACTCGGTTTTTTGTTTCTCCCATCCATCTCACTCCTGCAATTTGTTCTAGTTCATCTCTCCACCTTCTTCTCCGTCTTCCTCCTTGTCTTTCTCCATCCATTGGTCTCCACTCGTGTTTTTCTAGTCCATCTCCCGTCACTGCATCTGGAAATAAGGCCAGCCCATCTCCACTTAGCCTGTTTAATGTATTTTGCAATATCCATGACACCTGTTTGAGATCTTATCCAGATATTTGTCTTCCTATCTCTTAATGTTATTTTTAGCATACTTCTTTCCATGCGATGTTGTGTTGTTCTGAGCTTTTTGTTTAGGGCTTCTGTAACGGTCCATGTTTCTCCTCCATATGTTAGGACAGGAAGTATGCACTGGTCGAAACCTTTCCTTTTTAGACTCATAGGGATGTCACTTCTGAATATGTCTCTCATTTTCCCATATGCCATCCATCCAAGGTGAGTTCTTCGTTCAATCTCTTTTATTTGGCACTCCTCAAAGGATAACAATTGGCCCAAATATACATATGAAGTAATTTGTTCTATTTCATGGTTTTCAACTTTGATAGTTCTATGGTTTATATATTTATTCATCATTTTTTTCTCTATTTATTTTTAATCCAATTTTTCTGAAGGCTTCATTTAGCTGATTTAGCCTTTCCTCCAGATCTTCAAGATTATCTGCTATCAGGACAATATTATCTGCAAATTTCAGATGATGCAGCCTTTCTACATTTATGTTTATTCCTTTTGTTTCCCAATCAAGGCTTCTAAAGACTTCCTCTAGTGCAGTTGTAAATAATTTGGAAGATATGGTGTCGCCTTGCCGGATGCCTTTTTGTATTGGGAACTTTTCACTGTTTTTATATAATTTAATTACAGAAGTTGCATTATTATAAATATGTTTTAGTGTTTCAATATATGGTTTCTCAGTTCTCTGGGTTTCAAGTGCTTTTAGTGTTGCAGATGTTTTAACTGAATCAAATGCTTTTTCATAGTCTATACAGACCAGACATAAGGGTTTATTGTATTCAATTGATTTTTCAATGAGCTGTCTTAATGTGTGAATATGGTCGAAAGTATTGTAATTCTTCCTAAATCCAGCTTGTTCACAGGATTGCATTCCCTCTAGTTTAGATTTTATTCTATTATTTATAATTTTTGTGAAAACTTTATATATGGTGGGAAGTAGGCTTATAGGTCTGTAGTGTTTAATTTCTTTCTTATTGCCCTTTTTAAAAATTAATATTAGAAGTGAATTGTTCCAATTTTTCGGAATTTTTCTCTGTTTTAGGCATTTATTGAAGAGTTTACTCAACTGTTTGATGACAGGGCTTCCTCCCAGTTTTAAGAAGTCTACCATAATTCCATCTTCTTCTAGGGCGTTTCCATTCTTCATTTCCCGCAGTGCCATTTCCACTTCACCTTGTAAGATCTGAGGGGCATCATGTTCTTCCTCACTCGAGTAATCCATAGATGATTCTTGGATGTCCCATAGAGTTCTTTGTCTTCATAGAGTTCAGTATAAAATTCCTGAATTTTATACTGAAAATTCAGGAATTTTCAGTATAAAATGTGAAAATTAACTGCCCTGTTAATTTTAAAATGCCTTTACCCAAGATTTTCTTATAATTAAATTAACAGTTTTTTTTTGTTATTAATTTCCTGTTATTTTAAACAAATTTTGGCGAATAGGCCATCATATGTTTGAGAAACACCGTAGTAATTTAGTCGACATAAATGAGTCACCACTCATAAAACATGTTCGGCGAATGATTAGGTCGTGATCACACCAATCGCACTGTAATTGGTTCTTTTGTCGCGTGGCGTAACTTTCTGAGGCAGTTTTCTTACACAGATTTTCGTAATTTTAGGGAGTTAAATTATAAAAAAAACAGCAGAATTCAAAAGTTCAAAAAAAAAAAAACGATAGTTTTTTCAGAGCAGGATTATTAAACCAAGCGCCTCAACATCGAACATTAACTTCACATTAATTTATCTAAAAGTGTGTGTAAAACAATTTTTTTGTTATTACAGTACTAATATTGATAAAATTGCAGTATAATGTTACAGATATTTTTATTTAAATAATTCGCGATTTAACGGACACCCCTTAGCCCCTATTAGTTCGTTAAATCGAGGGTTTACTGTACATAGTTTTATCCATTCAGATTCAGAAATCATATTCATATGTTGAACACCATCCAGATAACAGTGGGGCGAATATCCAAGACTATTCCAGCAGAATTCAATCCGAATCCACATTCAGGTTCAGATTGAATTCTAAAATCTAAAATCCAGGTGTTGTTATTATCACATGCTTCCTGTATTTAAACCTCTAGAGATCAAGTTTGGTTACACTTTTTTATCATTTGCCCTGTTAACATTAAAATGAAATGTTTTGCTATACTTACCAATCGCCAGTAAAGTACTAATGTCCCTGCTATGATAGTATTCCGAATGACGTTCCATCCAGATAAAAGACGTCTGAATAGACTATCTCCAAATCGAAATGGAATACATCGCAACGTCATTTCCGACTGTACGGGACGTTGACATGCATTACCCACAGATTGTTCCGAAGTCCACGCTGGTAAGAAGTTATCTTAAAATAAGTAAATAAAACAATAAATATTTCATTACAGTTTTGATAGAGTAATAAAAGAAAATAGCAAAAAGTTGCTTATTTATTAAAATGAGATCTGATCAGCAGTGAGCGATATATTTCAGATCTATTTCCAAAACGACGACAAACTAATAAGCAATAACTGACCAGTGTCACCCTCAAAATGAACTCACACAAGCTTTGAGGATGCAAGCTGATACATTACACCTTATTCTGGATCTATATAAAATAAACACGAAAAACGTTTCGTTTACTGCAACTACAACCTTTTAAATGCTTATAAAACAAGCATTTAATGCAAAATATAAAACATTAGTATCTGAACTTCATGTAAAGTTTCATTGTACATATATACAATAACAGACTTGCCTAAACTCGTTGAAAAGGTATTACATCCATAGTGTTAGGCAGTCCGAAGAAAGCAGTTCCTAGTTCGAATCTACTCAATGACTAAAGCAACTTTTTTTTTTAAATTCTTTCTTCGACCGGTTCCTGAGTTAATCGACTTGGCATGGGCTTTTTTTTATGGAAACTCGCTTTTCTTGAGTTTACGGTTTTATTTTTATCCTGTAAACTCAAATAAATTGACAGTAGAATACGCAGTATTTCAGACAACAAATATATTGTGTTAGGGTTAGAGACCACGAGATAGTGACACTTGTCATCCATCTCTCCACTGGACGCTATTTATAATTAGTGATAGTCTCGGGTATGGTACGGTATGGTATTAATGTCAGCTATCTCTGATTAACTACCGTGGGAGCTTGAACTTCCTCCTCAATCTTCAAAAGTATGGCAGGGCATGAACGGCCTTGCCTATACTCGCTGTACGGAATAAAAGGCGTTAGTAGATTTTTTAGTTATATGTGCACTTGCACATAAACTATGTGTATGTATACAATACATAATGTAAACAGAATGTATGAAAAATAGAGATTATCTTTATTTTCATAGAGATAGATTCCTAGTATGACAATTTAAAATTAAATTGTAAATATATGCAATATATGATTGAGTAGATGCATATAACTTACATACGTGCACATCTATGTAACCACCATATTAACGTAAACAGAATATATGGAAAAAATGACGAAATCATTATTATTGAGAGTATTATTATTTATTTATGGAGACTGAGCGTAGTAGGACCAATGTTATACTACGGTATTTAAGGTATGGTATTAATTATCAAAAAAAAAAAAATTCTGCTGACGCCTTTTTATTCCCTTTATAAGGGCGAAGCCGTTTTAGCCCAATCTAACTTTTGGAGACTGAGTGGGCAGTTCAATCTCCACTAGTAGCCAATCCGACACATAGTAGGTCCAAGGTTATCACTAATTAAGCCGCACTCAGTGAAGGGACTGCTCAACAAGTGCCGCCATCTCATTGTCCCTGACCCTAACGCAATATATTTAATGTCTGAAATAGTGTTGGCTCTACGGTCAATTTTCTTGAGTTTACGGGACGAAAAACCCGAGTTTCCTGCAGAAAAAACCTGCTTGCTCCTGCCAGAGATCAACTAACTCGGGAACCGGTCGAAAAAAGGCTTAGAAAAATTTTGTCTAGTCGCAGACTAGATTTGAACCCAAGTCTTTCTTTGTGCGGTCAAGCATCGTGGTGTGCAAACGCCACATCCACTGAGCTACACGTACTCTTGGTATTAATTATACTATTTTATTTTGGAATAGTGCGTTTAATTCATGTAATTTTTCTTTATTTTTATTTTATTTTATTATTTATTATTATTTTTTCAACATGAGCCTTGTGCCCAGCTGGTAATACTGCGAATCATTCTGAGAAGAAATTACAAAGTAATTTAGGCAATGCAACTGTTTCGTAATAATGCTTGATATTTATTGCTGTCGAAAGAAGATATTTCCAAGCTATCACATAATAATATAAGTTTTCGCATTGCTTCGACTTACAAGTAACTATTATTTATATTTAACTGACAATCGACTTCACAATGTACAGTCTAACAAGTGTTTTTAAGGACCCATTTCACCAAAACTGAGGAAGTAAGATGAGATCGTATTTAGAATTGAAGGCCATAAGTTTTTTTCTCTTAGTGATCAAACTATTCGGAAGTAGAAGCATAAAATAAAATCAATTATTTCATCTAAATGGAGATCTGTGTTTAGAAATGAATTTCTGATTTGAGTTTTAGTACAAAATCCATTTGCCCAACTTGCTAAGTCAAGTATGTCTTTTATCCTTCCATTTAAAACAATTAATCCTTACCTATGTCGTTGATCAGAAGAAATACTTCAATTAAGCTGATGAGACATATAAGAGCAAAGAGTATTCCTCTTATAAGCTTTTTATGATCCATATCGATGTTCTAGCAATAAATTCCTGGATTCTGTGTTTAACACACACGCTCATACACATATGCATGTCAAGTGATTGTTGTTGCATCAAACGATACGTTGTTAACAATACAAAATGAAATGCAAAATGTATAGTAAACTGTAATGTACTAACGGTGTTTGTTTATTTATTGCTTATCTCTATTCACATTGTTGTCCTCAAGAACTTTGGGTTAGCTATAGTACTCTGCAATAAATGCAGACAAATGAAATTTGAAAGGTGTCTTGAAATATCCTGAACCACTATTCACTAGCTTCGATAAGCGAATGCCCCGTTTCAAATCAAGAGAATTAGGCCATCAGGAGAGCATGGAATGTTTGGTATGAATTATTTTTAATACTACTTTGAATTATTTTTATGGTGTGTTATCTATTCAAAAATTTTTTTATCAACAACTAATTAGTTTATTAATCATTATATCTATCCCTTAGATTAAATTTATAGTGAAAGAAAGTGTTATTTTCAAACCCGTTCTTTCAGTATAGTTCATTCAGAAATTTTTAATCCCCTTTTTGTGGAATTTTTAATATTTTTGAATGATTTAAATGAACCTTTCAATAGATCTTTAATATATTTGTAACTATCTGGTGAAGACAGGAAGTAGTATGAATCGACCAGCACTTAAAAACAAAAGTAATTAATTTTGCAAAAAAATAGCCCAAAATGCGCATGTGACTGTTTCTTCATTCATCCACCAGGCTTTAAAAAAAAAATAAAAGTTAATATGAATGGAATTATAAATAATATTTAGTCGGTCTCAGTGAAATGCACCCGAAACTCGTCAAAGACTCATCAATGAAAAACATATTCCATTAATTTCTGAATTTTCATAAGTTTCCCTTGATGGAAACTTATTCCAGAGGTTTCTTGTAAATAATTAGAAATAATTGTAAAAAAAAATCAACGAAACTGGATGATTTATAATTATCAATGGAGTATTACAGTCTTTTTTCGGCAGCATCTGTGAAAAAATGTGTTCTTGTAATACACACTAAAACAAAAGAAGATAATTTATTAATTTATTTATATTTGCTTGTAGTAATTAATTTACAACTCTCTTATTTTGTATAAAAAAATAATAAAAATCCATCTTGTAGCACTTAGGAGGGCGCTAGCAGCACTGTGTTTACAGTGTCATATTGCTACGTGCGCAAGCATATGCACGTCATAGTGAGATGTGAGCTATTAGCGTCATGCGGCACTGTCCGTCGCGCAGTTCCACCGTTGTTTATATGCAGTTTGCGCCAGTAGTAGAGTGTTCATAGTGCTTATCGTGTTTACCCCGTCTCTTTAAATATTTGGACATTACAATTAAAGACATAACATTTGTTATAGTTTTTATTTTAGAACGTTATTGGGGTTATGATAATGGATTTTATTTTTAAGTAATTTTGAATTATAATAAAGTGTATAATTTTATCGATAATAAACAATATTTTTTCATGTTTAATTTTTTTTAACTTTTACCCATAATTTTGATATTTTATCCAAACACGTATACACTGTACTTACAGTGTATTTTTTTTGTTATTCTTTATAGTTTTTGTTATTCTATATAGTTTTTTCACGCTGGAATTTTTAATGATTTTTTTTTTGGCAAAAAAAGTTTCAAATAATTAATGGAATAAGTTAAAGGAAGATTTTTCAAAAAAAATCATAATAGCAAAATATTTATGGACATTAAATTAACACGAACAAAATATGTTAAGCTTTGATACTTTTTTTTTTAAGGAAAAGAATGTAATATCAATATATCCTCTGTAAAACTGCCATTACCGTAAGCTTTCCGTTACTGTTCTTTGGCGCCCTCTAGCGTTGACAATAATCAGCACGTGTTGCTTATCGTTGGCGAAAATGTGTGGGTAGGAAGTTTTCCACCTCCGTTCATGTTTCTGCAGTAAATAAGGAGAAACACAATCTTTACCGATTTCAAATAGAGGTTAAAATCGGAAATAAGTAACCATTCATCTTGTAGTTAGGCATTGTGTAAATTGGACTGATATCTTCCTTTGCCACCGCTCACTAAGTTAATTCGTTACCGTCCAGTCTGGCATCTGCGTGTTGAAGACATTTCTGTAACAAAGGTGAAGAGAATTAAGAGTAAGTTTCGATACAGTTTAATTTTTTTATTTCCTTTTAAATTTAGTTCGTAATTTTTTTTCTTAATTTACTGTATAAATTTCTTCCATAATTTATTGTATAATAACTTGTGATTGGCTGTTTTAATACCTTCTAGCTGTGTGGCTACCGTCTAGTTATGGTAGATAAGTTAAAGCTGAAAACTACATAATACAGAGAATATAACGTTAAATCCTAAAACCAATAAACAAGTCAACAACATTCATATTCATTTCATTCTAGTTTGTCAGTTGACTCTATCTTCGTATTTACTTTATTTTTATTTTTTACATTTATCTTCGCTTGTAATTCAGTTTGAATGCAGCGTCTCAACACTGTATTTTTTTATGCTACATTTAATTACTGAAAATGTATTTTTAATCTTCTTTAAAATTTCAGTTAACGATGGTTTCATGCTTTGTCAAGACTGAATAAATAAAATAATTATGGCTCATTTTTCTTTCGTCAGTTTTCAAAGGGGGGGGGGGGGTTAGTTACTCCTGGCAATTAACACCAAGAAAAGTAGCAGGGACACTTATTTCTTTCGTATTGGTGTTTTAATATACACGTGCGGTTACAATAAATTAATAACGTTATAAATTTCATGTAATGATGTAATGATAGTATATACATGAAGTCTGAAGTAAATAAGTTTCAGAAGTGAGTGTAAATTCATTTATTTATTTTAGTTTTATTTTTTTACCTTAATTTTTTATTTTATCTTTGTTTTATTTATCTTATATAGATAGATTATCGTAATTTGTAAATTTTACGATACAGTTTAGAATGATATATTAAAATCCTATTAATTAAAAAACATTATTTCACATAATTCGCGTACTTTCAATATAATAATAATACTTTGCTACATACTGAAAAATATTACTATTGTGTATGTTATGCCAATTACCCTACAGTTTTGCATTTACAGCAACATATAAAGGCTTGCCTCTACCTATTCAGAAAAAGGTGGAGTATAGGGCTTGTGGGAGATTGTTATATATTTTGTCCGAGGCTAGGAAAGATTGAGAAACACTGTTATACAGTATAGCTTTATCAACAAGTGTGTTTCTAAAGTAAATGCATCTTTTATATCTGGAAAGGTACCAGTAGAAGTAAAACATTATTTGTTATGAGATCAGCTAAAACAGGAGATGTTTGCGTAGTTTTGTGGAAACGTTGCTTTTTCCATAATGCCAGGACCTTCAGAAGAAAAAAAAAAACCCTCTATACATTGTATTCTAGTCTATTTTGTTTTCAATCCATACTCTGAGCTTATGCATGTGAAGCACAATTCAACATCAGAAACCAGAATAGCCAAAATAGCCTCTAGCTCTCTGCAATGATACTATAACTTCACCTTTTCTCTTCCCATGTGTTTCGCATGTCCAATCGGTAAAAAATTTTCATACTGCATGCTAATAGAATTCCACTGCAGTATCCTTCCTGAACTGGATTCATCATGCATCCGACATGGAAGTAGTGGAAATGCATCGGCAGTAGTGCCATCTGTAATGAAAATAAATCAAACGAAGTATATAAATTATTCTTTTTCATTATAATAAGTTTATCCACTTGCTCACTTCATTTATGAGTCTAGTTGAGTTATAAACGCCGAAAAACTTTATCTATCTATCTATTTATCTCTCTCTCTCTCTCTCTCTCTCTCTCTCCTGAAACCTGAAATACTTATTATCCAGAGACTACGTGTCAAGTCCTCCAGTCTGAAATTTCTTGGGATTTCTGTTAATAATCATTCTATTATAATATAATTTCCTATAAAAATACAGCATTCCTGTAGGCATGTTTTAACCTTCTCATTTCAAAATAATGACATTTCTTTATCACGTGGAAAAATGGACAAACTGTTCGTTTTCACAATAAAAAAAAACAACACAAAAAACAAATGTAGCTTGTTTGCAGTTTTATATGCTACTTATTTTTCTTTGCATGTCAGCAGAATGATGTCGAATCTTCCGAGGATATTTTCAAAGACCTAATATTTCCCATATGCGTAATTATCACGTGCTAACATAAAACAATCCACAGACACAGCATTAGGAGAAACACGGATAGCGATGAATAACAAACACTGCGTTCATACGTTACAGGTATTTTACATATTAGGAAGACAGAGGCAAAGAAATAATATATGGTGTTGATAAATTACATTTACAGCTTCAAAACAGTAATAAAATGATTAAATTTGCATAAGATGATACAACGCCGTTCAGCGACCTTTGAGTTTAGGTTATACGAAGTTTATTTGGAGTAGTTTTTGCATTTTTTTTTTACCTTTTTTATTTATTAGAATTTTTGAAATCTTTAGTAGTTTATGACTACCATTAGGCTTTGTGTTTTGAAATCTCCAGTGTACTTAGCTGTCTAAGTTTATGAGACTGGACTGTAAAGACGATTCACAGTGTGTGTGTGTGTGTGTGTCTCTCTCTCTCTCTCTGTGTGTGTGTGTGTGTGTGTGTCATTAGACCATCAGTAAAATAATATGCCGAGCACAAACATCTCATCGATTTGCGTATTTTGTTTATCAAAATCTTCATGTCAATTGCGCGTGTTACTTGAATTCTTGGCTTCTGAAAAAAACAAATAGGTGAACTATTCGATTTCTTAGTTTTTAGAGTTCTCCTACATGTTGCAATAAAATAGAAATCTCGAGGCGGTACCAAGAACACTTAGAAACTTTGCAAGATGTTTTTCTACGGTGGCTCCACTTTCTCCTAAAGATAATCTGCATCATCTGTACTGAAATACTTTTAAACCAGTCAATGAAGAGGTGCAATTAACGGACAAAAGTCACATGCTTATCTTGTGCATCCCGCCTCTTCTGGGGTTATCTTGGCATAAATTTCCGTCCAAATTGGAAATCCCATCCTTGTGAATTTGATCGGAAAATGTCACCGTGTATAGCATACTGTGATTGAGTCAACAACTTGTTTAATGATCTTAACTAGACAAAATATTTCTGTTAAGTAAACAATAATTCTTTTCCGTATAATAACACTGACAACTACGCACATGTTAGGTATTATTTACTAAAATGTGGAGTAAATCTTTTATTTTAATCCTTTCGAAAACAGTCAGAGAACTGATTTTGAACTACTGTGCGAATATAGTGTGAGTAAACGATAGGCAAAATCGAATTTGAGAAATGAAATCTTAAAACGAAGACATAAAATGCAGTTTAAACTTTACACATTGAGATTTATTTAATTGTACCATATTTTAGTTCATTCGTTATGTAACTCTCTGTCAGTGCAAGTGTATCAGTTACAATTTATATATTTGCTCGGATTCATTTCACTCATATATTATTACTATTTTTACGTGACACCGCTAAGGAGTCTAAGGACTCATCGTGGGAGACCAAACTGGTCCACTACACAACTCACCGTCTCCTCTGTTTCACCATCCAACCGGCCATGACGTATTTCATGTCAAATACCAGGTCAAAGGTACCAAGGATGCGAAGCGCATAATAAAATTGTAATACCATTGGTATTACAATGAAATATATGATGGATACGAAGTGTATGAGGAGTGATGTATTTTATCCCTATTGACGTCGATGTGGTTAATCCTCCAGCTATATTATTACCATTAACACACAACGCCATCTACTGCCCACTACTACCAGCAATACTTTTTTTTTTTTTTTAATGCACGGAATTTAGGATGAAGTGCGGCAATATAGGATGATGCTCAGTGTTAAATGAATATCAAATTAGCATTACAGTATTTACAGCAGCAGTAAGATATTACTACTCGGAACTAGAGCTGGAATACATCCTTTATAGGGTGTTATTATTATTATTATTATTATTATTTACCTTTTCTTTGATCTGTAGGTCGCTGTTGACTGCATGCACAGTCAGTCATCTTAGCTCATTTGCACTATAGCAGTTTTTATGTAAAACACTTTGCAGCAACTAAATTCCCAAATGTTGATGCTAGTATCGTCATCATTATTATTATCTCATTTCCTTACCTCCTTACGAGTTATATTCAATGGCTTATCATGAGTGAATAACTTAATTTCATAGCCTAATTAATATTATGATAGGACAGCTAATCTTATCTATATAGCTTTTGGGAAAAAAACCCTGCACCTCCGTATAAGACTGACTAGCTGACATTAATTGGAAGGCCTTAGAGAGGATATTTGAACCTAGATTTTTCCAGCCAAAGGATATCATCGTTACCGACTGAGTATGGATTATTATCATTATATCATGGCGCCTCCATGGAGTCACGGGGCTCATTGTGGCAACCCTCTACACTATAATTCGTCCCTCATTTGATTGTTTATTTTTATTAATATTTTATGTGGCTCCCACCTACAAAATTTTTTTTTTTTTTTTTTTTTTAAAAAGTACATTCGTACTGATGGTGGGCTAAGGATCTTTTTTCTATTTTTTATTTAGAGTCATTGTGATGAAACAACAATTTCTGCACATGAATTTTATTTTTTATTTTTATTTTTTTGGTTGTTTTCTGAGAACACTCTCCTTAAACAGCTTCCTAAATACTACTTTCGATTTAACAAGCCTGCAGGCCCAATACACAATAAAAAAAATAGTCGTTATTCAACTGGATTTACTCGATTTATCTACGGTTATGATGGAACTTTCCTGATCATTACTGGCTGTTTTCAACATTTCAAAGGTTTATGAAACACCTTTTACCGACTTTCAAACAAAAGTTGATGTTAATTCTTTGCCGTTTCACATTGCTCCTTTTGAAAATCGTGGAGCATCATAAATAAACAGAGTAAGTAAAAACGTCACAGATTAAATCATAATAAAACAACAATAATTTAGCGTGCGCTAATCGTACCGTTAATTGCATGCGCCCCTTGCGATCAGTCCAGAAACTATTCGGTAACATCAGTCTTCATGTAAATCGCTGCATTTTCGCGTTATGTAACCCCCCCCTCTCCTCTCCCCATCGATTGTAACACACACACACACACACACACACATTCACATTCTTTCATTTCCTTTTCACTTCAAAGTATAGCTGTGCATTGATTATTCAATAATTTAATATTTCAGTATAATTCTGAAAAATTCTTATAGCATACGAATAGCAAAAGCACACAACGAAAAGATTTACTCTGTCAAAATTTACACACTGAACTATAAGCTAGTACATGCATAAACTATAAATTAGTAGCGTGAATATCAAGGCTAACATTCATTGTGTATTGCTGTCATCATTGGTTTAAAAGGCAAGATTATTATTTCAATCTAAAACTTTATTATTAGCATTAATTCACTGTACTATAATAATCGTTACATTGTAATAATCTGTCATGGAAGGCTATGAATCTCTTAATATTTAATTTTTATTAAGCAAAACAGGACTCAATACTTACGTAAATTATTCAGTTTATTCCACTTAAATTTATTGAATATATCTATTAAATATCTTTCAGAATATCTCCTAAAAATAATTGCTTTCTTTCCGCATTTTTACAAAATAGTGTTCTTAGATTTATCGCCCTCTAGTGAAGCCTGTTGAAATCTCCAAAATGTGAATAAGCAGACGAAATTGTGATCGCTGCCACTTTGAGAAGAATGAAGTCGTTACGAGATTTATTAAACTATCTTTTAAAGTTGATTTTTAAGCGTTGCTTCCATACTAATTCAAATTAATAATAATAATAATAATAATAGTGCAATATGGATATGTAATGATTGCATTGCATCGTAAATTACTTTTTACTTGCTTAAACTTCTGCTTTTCAGGAGGTCCAGTAAATTTCTTTTAAGTATTTAAAGGTATTAATTTTATGTTTACTGATTTCTGACATGCATAGTAATTAACGATTGTTGCTTTAGTTTTATTTTCGTATTAAGTTAAACAAAACTTATATATTCCAAGTTCGTTTCGTATTGTTTCCTTAAAAGTTTTATACGTTCGTATGTTTAGAGCAATAGCGCGAACTTAGATCAACATCATAATCTGTTATACAGGTTTACTAAACAAACACTTGACTTGAAATGCAGTTGACCTGTAATCAAACATTGTACGTTAGTTATAAATATTTCCAGCATTTTCATTATTGCTATTCTGAGAATTCACCCAAGTTGCCTTCAGGTCACAGCAAGCACTGTTTACAATGTATAACTATTTCGGCTTTCAAGTCTTAGACTTTAGCCGTATTTTCTTATTCAAGTGACTTTTCTAATTAAAGTCTTTGATAAGACTTTTCGAATGGAAGAACGAATAGCTTTAATTATTGCAACGTACAATACACTGTATGGAAATAAGTATTGCGACACTTCTTTCTTTTAGATTAACACATACTTATATGTTAGGGTTCCTATTCGTCCCGTTTTTCCCGGGACAGTCCCGTTTTTTATAAAAATGTCCCGAGTTAATTCCAAAAGTCATCAAACCACGTTGACATGAAATTAGTGCCTCTGGTTCTCATTATTGATGAGATAACAGTAATTGAAGTGAAGGATGAATCAAACAAATTGGTGGAAAGGTTAAATTGTAGGAAGGCAGAAAAGTTTCTTACAATTACTGTGAGAAAACAGTTGCAAGAATTAACAAAAGAAGGACACATAACAGTTGAAAAGTTTAAAAGCTATGCAGTATATTTCTACTGCACCTGTATTCAATATATTCAGGAGTAGTGTGTACACCATTTCTTGATTAATTTGAAGGCAAACGATCCCGTAACTTGGAATAACATACACGAAAGCTACATATTCATGCAGACAGTGTCACCAAGTTTTACTGTGAATGATGAAGACTTATTTGATGAGTTTGTATGTGTGAAAAAATATTGTGAAAGCAAATTTGGAGTGTGGAGTGAACAGAAGGATCAAAGCGTCAGTGATAAATGGTGTGAAATGTTTGCTCATTTTACAAAGCAGGGTATAAATTCCGGGAGTATTAAATGCCTACTTTGTTTTTGTTTGCACTGCCAGGAACTAATGCAGCTGTTGAACGTGTTTTTTCATTAATAAATGCGCTCTGGACAGATGAAAAAAAAATTAAAATTGAGACAGTAAAAGCTTTAATCATTGTAAAGACATCTTTTAAGAATTTCTCTTGTGCTGAGTTCTATGATTAAATATCAAAAGAAAAAAAAATTCTTGAACAGGTCCATAAATCTGATAAATATTTTTTGAATTAAATATGTTTGTGATTAATAATCTTTTTTAAAGTAGATTTAATGTTCATGTATGTTTATAGCAGTATTTAATTTAAAGTGCAACATATATAATAGTTTTAGTTTTGGTTTTCTTAATTTTTAACATGTCTCGTTTTTTTACAAAATATCCCGGATTTTTTAAGTTAAAAATTTCTGAATGTTCCAGATTTTAGTAAAACATTATGGGAGCATAACTAAATGCGTCCTTAGATTAAGGACGCATTTTCTATGATGAAATACGTGAAATATCGTTGCAGATCAGTTTACCTAATAAGAATTTGATTTCGATGACTGGAAACACTAACTTTAAACCTTAATTAAACGCAATTGTCTCATAAGAAAACATTTCATATTTCTCGCTGATTTCCCAAAAATCTGTACACAATTATATTTTGTATTTTGTTAATTAAAAAAAAGTGTGAATTTAGTTTTCTTTCTTAGAAGTATGATTTTACCTCTTGGCCCACGAAGCGTCAAATATTTACTAACTTTACTGACTCCCTTGTCTAGTACATATAAAGAGCTGCAAAAAGCATTGGCTTAGTTAATACGATTAACTAATAATAGCTAATCCAATTAACTGGATCAACTAATATTCGAACAAGGGCTAGTTGTTATTGTCACATTCTGTGGCCTATAGCGTGTCATATCCCAACTCCACAGTTGTTCAGATTTTTAATAAATGCAGACCAAATATATGGCATTTCTGTGTTTTGCCAAAATACTTGGTGACCTGTATTTGTTGTGTGGAAGGCTAATCCTGATCTGCGCTTCCTTTTCTTCTCGATGTCCTTCACGTATTCGGACAATGCAGATTTTACAGACCGCCTGACCTACTTAGCAAATGCGAATAGATTCTCGCTATTTTTGTGCAACCGTTTCCTCAATCTCTCTTTCGTATATATCCGCTTTCCATCTACATAGTTCTTCTCTGTCTTTGTTTACTAGTTCACAATCAGAATTTTTTTTTTTTTTTTTCTGTTCCGGACATTGCTTGGACTTCCAGAATATTCTAAGCTGAAGAACCTTGTCCCTTACATCCTCCACTAAGGTGATAAACGACTACGGACAAAACCCTTTTTTATTATTAAATGCAGTGTCCATCTGCTACACTCACACTTTGCCAGTGAAGATTGATAGCAAGGCCATCAGCCGAAACTTCGATATTTGCACTAGAAACCATCATATTCTAATCATCGGCTGGCATCTCTTCATTCTAGATGGCGTCGTTCACGAAACTCTAGGCTATAAATCACAATTTCCACTTGACATGCGGTGGCGCCACTGTTTCTGAAGTTGCCGAAGAAACGTTAACTCATACCGAAAGAGAGACCGGACTGGATGTCAGGTGAACACACACACACACACACACACACGGATAGAGAGAAACTAGACCCAGTTTCCAGGTGATCAAAAGCTATGTTTATTGACGAGTTTATGAGAATATTAGGATAACAATATTAATTCATATTTTTTGATTACATCCTGACTTCATGTTAGCTATTATTACCCTTGCAGAATCGTGAGTGAAAGGAGTTCTGTGAAAATCCAAGCTTCATTCATATTTTGTTCTAACAATATGAGACTGTGTAAAGTCTGTCTCGGAAACACTGTGTGTGTGTGTGTTATCCCTATCTCTTCTGGGCTTCCGGGACTTACACTTATTGATACAATAAACTATGACTGATGTGTCCTTTTCAAGTTTTATTTACTCTGTCATTAATCATAATGTTTCTGGTCTCTCTCTTCCTCCCCCCTCCCCCCCACTTTTTTTTTTGTGTACGTTTCTTTTCTGAGTGCAACCATTGGTAACAAAATCTTAGACTCCATTTTTTTTTTTATCGGTAGTCGTTATAGTCACTCTTTGGAGAAATATGTAGTTTGATTTATTAGTATTTTCTGATTGGTGAAGGCTAACACATTTATATCCATTTTGTCTTGGCCTGTAAATGCTGTATCGCATTGCTTGGTTTTCCGATCAAATATAATAACTCATATTGTAAACCAATAAATGAGAGTTATGGCAACGAAAAGTGAAAAAGAAGATAAATGACAGCGACAGAGAAGAGAGGAAATGATAAAAGAAAAAAAAAGGAGAGAGAGAGAAATTTTGCGAATGTAAATTTTAGCTAAAAAATAACGGTTTCCAAATATTTTTCTTTAGTATTATAACTGTTCGACATGAACGATTTTCCTCAACAAATTGACTCAAACACTTTGATGTATTAAATATTTCGTATATATATCTCTCTAATGTTTTTTTTTTATATTTTTACGAAGGAGGAAAAAATATTTCTTAGCACCGTATTTTCTTAATAATCTCATTTTCTGTGATCAAATAGAATTTTTTTTCCTTAACTTTTTTCTCAGCTTTATTTATCGAGTTCAAAGTATGGCGCTCCGAACCACAGCAAACTTTCTCAAGTATTAGGTAATGGTTTGCTTATGGCCTGTCAACCTTTCCATTAGTACACTTGCTTCAATAATCTCTCGGGACAATCCTGAAAGTTCTTTCGAAAATAACACTTGAAAAGAAACAAATTAGATATTTATTGGAAGCTTGTGAAGCTTCAAGACTGTCTACGTTGTTTCTTCAGATGTCTATAAATACACGACTACATAAAAATGGTTATATCAAAAACGTTCCACTAATAAGTTGTTCTTAATGTCTTTTTATGTGAATTCCATCACAAAAGGCTGCAAGATTCCACTAATGTACAAGAGGTTTCTTGTACATTAGTGGAATGGTAGCCTCGCATCAGGCAATGAAAATCCGGTAGTTTTATTATTATTATTAAAAAAAATTATTTTATTTTTTTAAATTTAGATTTATTAAAAGAAAATAATATAATTTAATATATTTATTCCGAACCCAGGAGACTCTGTAGTTTAGTCGGGAGAACCTTACGACATTTGAAATCCCGCGTGTGTGTGTGTGTGCGTGCGCGCGCGCACGCGCACGCACACACACACACACACACACACACACACACACACACACACACACACACACACACACACACACACACACACACACACACACACACACACACACATATCAATTTTTCATGGAATGTTGCCATGGGATATAACTGTAATAAAGCAGATAGCATTATTACTCTTGCCTACTCTTTGAGTTTCTGTAAAAATATTGTTTCAGGTATTAGTTCGTGTAAAAAAAAAAAAAAAAAAGGAATATTGAGTAGGCAAGAGAAAGGGAAAAGTATAATTTTAACTTCCCAAATAGAATCTTGCTGATTATTTCACAGAATACCAGAGAGGCCATTATTCATGTTAGGTTGCTATGACCTAACTATAGCTACTCACTCTGGTGCTCGAGAGAGAGAGAGAGAGAGAGAGAGAGAGAGAGAGAGAGAGAGAGAGAGAGAGAGAGATTGTCTTAGTTATATTGCGTTTTCCTCAGCAAGAATCAGGATATCTGAGAAAGGGTCCCTGTTTGCACAGCTGATAGAGTTTCTTTGGAGATGTTTCCTACATATGTTTGTGTTACGCGCACTATAGCTGCTCTAAGTGACTTCTCCATCCCCTACTTGTGGAGACAGGCAGCATATTACTCTACAAAAAATGATAATTGTCGTGTAGAAGTCATACTACGCGTAGAAGTAATAAGTAATACTTTGTCCCACCCACAATTGACATTTTCTGAGGGGAGGATTTTTTGAATCATAATTTTACTTACGCATATAAAATACAGAAATATCGAACAGCATTGATTAGATCGATTTATTAAGAGAATTAAGTTGTATTGATTTATTCACTCATTTTAGTTTAACTTTCAATGTATGTTATCATTTTTCCTATAATTAATACAATATTCGAATATGCAAATTTACTAAAAAAAATATCAACTGTAAAATGTAAAATTTCCTGCATATTTTTTGATCGTCAAACATAATTAATTATGGGTTTAAAAGCAAAAACAGAAGTGTTTTATTCATTCTTAAATATTAATAAATATTGATTTATTTATATCCATATCTTTATATCGATTCCTTCAGTTAAAGCTACCGTCATTTAAAAACGGTATTCATCTGGAGAATTATAAGAATCAACCATTTCACTTTTGAAACTTTATTTACGATGACTAAGTAATTCGTCAAGAGTATAAAAATTGATTATTTCAAAGAAAACAAGTAATTAAAATAATATATCATCCTTCTCTGCAGATCAAGAGAAAGAAGCAGTAAGTGCAACGATTCTTCTTTCAGCAAATGTTGCAAGATGTTGGCATTGACAATTCTTGCCTACGTGCAAGAATTGCCCAAAAATGAGTCTTTTTGCTGTTTCTAAAACCACTTCAAAATCATCGGAATCAACAGGAACAGGTGGAGCATTGTGTTTACCCTTAGCCGACACCTATATCTGAGCTCATTGTTATCAATGATTATCAAGGCCAGAGTTAATGGCGCGTGTTCTTCTGACCATTTCGCCTGTTTTAAGGAAAGGGAAACCCAGCTGCCTTCCTATGGGACTAACTTACCCTCAGTTAAAAGACTTATTCAGGTTTTCACTTCACGTTCTAGACGGAATTGAATTGCTACTAGGATGCAAGGAATCTATAGGGCTCTTTAACTGTTAATTATCCTCGTACGAAGATAATCCTCCCCAACCCCTATCAGATATGAAACAACTGAGGAGATGAGGCTTCTTTTACCTAGTCCAAGACTGCAAAGTTAAAGAATGTTTTCAAATGTTATCCATAACAAGGTCTGTATGCTACTCATTCAAATTCTTCACTGGAATGGATCGCACAGACTATTGAAGACAACATACAGCAGCATTCTACATGCAGAAGCACACAAACGGATTATTTTATTATCCTAAATATTGAATATTTTATAAGTCAATAAGATTTGGGGTTATAAGGCAAATATTTCGCAAGACTTTGTGTTTCACATATGCACTTCGTTTTGGTCGGGTAAAATTACAAGCACAAAGAAGAATGACTAATCAGAAAGAACAACAGTGACGTTAATTGGCTCAAGGAACAGCGGTTTTGATTGGTTAGTCACCTGCACATTTTGTCTGCCTATGAAGTTGTGTTTGTTTATAACTTTAATCGGAGTTTATTCTGAATATATAAAAATATAATTTCTAATATCTGAAAATTATAAAATAAATTTATAATTTTGTAGCGGAATAATTAAACCAACCCTCTTCAAACAATACACATTTTTTTTTTTTTGGTGGTGAGGAGGGTGTCATTGTGATGATTTAACGAGAAAAGGTAGTTTATTTTCGCTGCGTTATGACTTATAATCAACATAATATCTCTTCTTCTTAGTATCTCCGAATCCCAACGTAATCGAGGGGACTGGAAGAATAATTACATCGACCGTGTGTTGTCGCTTCTTGAGCGACGGTAGTTACCTCGCTGTGCGAGCCGTTTAATGTCAGCTGTTAAGCATCGAAGTGACTTATTTCTGAGACTCCTCGCTATCACACGTTGGCCAAAAAAAATAAGACCAACTCATCTCGTAATTCAGGTCATCGGAATAACTTATGTCGTCGAAATTGCCTGTGTCTGGAAATCCAAGAACTGTTTCAAAGTTAGTTAAGGAAATTGGCAGGACATGCCTTATCTCCCTCGAGAAGAAGACACTTCATCAGGTTATCGATTTACGCTCCTTTTCGCAAAGTTACGACGCTTGTTAGCAAAGGATTAGTGACCAAAGTGTAACACTGTTAATGCTGCTATGTTCCAAAGTCCCATTGTATATATGGAGTGTAGGAAAGCCAGATTATGCAAAATATTCTTTGAACTACCCTTTCTCCCGGTTTCACTGTCAACTAAAATCATGCCAATAACTCTCCTTTCATTTTCAATAACCGAAAGCAATGTTCTTGAACATCGACGTTTGAAATTTATGCTGTAGTACGTGATTATTAAAAAATCGTTGGGTTTTTTCTGTATTTTCTGTTAAAATTATTTTATACTACTAATATATTTACCTAACCAACAGGTTCGTCTAAACCAACTGAAAGCATTTGATCTTAATAATTTTCTAAAGATGATTTTTGTATTCATTCGAATTCTTGATGGCTTTCTGTTTATTGTTGTTTATATTTGGATTTATAACCAAAATAAGAGAACATTTCCCAGCTTGCATGTCGATGTTATTATAGTTAATATGAAGTGTCTATTTGATTTGAAAGTGTTCATTACTTCTTTTAACATACATAATAAGAAAATTTGATTTAATTATTACAATTTAAACATTAGCTATTGAAATTAATATTTTATTTAGTTTTCTTAGTTGAAAACATGAAATAGGAAAAAGCAGTGGTCAGATCATCGTCAATAAATTTGTGGGAAAATGCATTTATTTGTTATTTTTCCCCATTAATTCAGTTCAATCATATTTAAATGCTACTAAGCATTATTTTAGTGAATACTAAAACAGAAAATAAAGCTTAAAAATAATAAAACTTATAGATAAACTGACCATAGATTTTTAATTCGTACGTATGTTCGTACAATACTGCCTACCCGTTTCGCTAGTAACTGACTAGCTTTCTCAAGGCTTGCACAGTACAAAAAAATTGATAAATGCAAAAAAGGTTAAAGAATACAAAAAACATTAGTACGTGTTAGGTAGCTGAGGTAAGGCGTTCGCGTGACATTTCTATTCAGTATCATGAACACGCGTTACATACAAACGCGTAATATGATTATTCGTGTACTGTAGTTCTGTTGAACTGAGGGAATTAATTAGATTTTTCCAAGTATCGTTCGGTATGGCCCCTTGATTTCTGTTTAGGTTGCTGCCTGTACGTAGCACTACTGCTGCTTCTTTAAATAATCGATGTCTGTAATCTTCGTCTACGTAGGGCATAGAGCTGTTATCCTAGTCTATCGTGTGGTTCGAAGTTCAAAAGTGATGTGCTAAACCGGAGATGATCGTTCTGTTGTGATTTACATCGCCAACATGTTCTTTCTGTCTTATTTCCAGACTTCTCGAAGTTTGTCCAATGTAGGAAAGACCGCATATGCATGGAATATTATACACACCTGGATATTTATAAAATGGAACACTGTCCTTAGGAGATCTTAGAACCCCTCTGATGCTAGTAGTTGATTTAAGTACAACCCTGATGTTATGGGCTTTTAACAATCTTGCAATTTTGGTGGAAATTGAACCCATAAAGGAGATGACTGCTGTTGAAATTTGCTGGGAGACTGTTCTTTCTTGTTGGTTATCTTTGTATAGAAATTTGTTGATGATGTTTCGAGGATAACCATTTTGCGATAGTGTTATAGCGATTTGGAACAGTTCTGTCTGAACTTCTTCATCGTCGGAGATAAAGTTTCTGGCTCGATTTCTCAACATGTGGATGATGCTCTATTTATGTGACCTATGATGGTTTGAAGAGTTAATGTAGATATCGTCCACTGTCCGTAGGTTTTTTGTAAATGAACAGTTTGAAATTGTTACCTTGTCTTTTAACTAGTATGTCCAAGAAGTGTAGCTGTTCGTTGTTTTCTACTTCTAGAGTAAATTTGATTTTATTGTGGAGTGAGTTGATTCTATTGACAAACATATGTAGGTTTTCCAAGTCGTCCTGCCATATGATGAATATATCGTCCACATATCTCCACCATATTGACAATTAAAATTTTAATTGTCGTGGTGACAATTAAAATTAAAAATTACGAATTAAAAATCTATGGTCAGTTTATCTATAAGTCTTATTATTTTTTAACTTTTTACGACCAAAAATATGTATGATTTAAAGCTTAAAAATATCGATTTTGCATCCTTTTAGAATAAATCTTATAATAATGGGTAATGGATCCTACCACACGCAAATATTCAGAGAGTGTCTACGTAAGTGTGGTTATAAAAGGTGGGATGTGCTGCAGGTTTAGCACTGTACTCGATGTCAAGATGCCACGTTCAGCTGAACTGACAGACTTCCAACATGGGATGGTAGCTGGGTGTCACATCAGGGTCTTTGATCGCTTTCTATTTATTGTTGATTATATTTGACTGACACTCATTGACTCCCAGACAAGCGATCTGTCTCGGAATGCTCAAGTATTATTCACGTCATCAGCGGCGGACCTTGCAGTCAACCTGGAAAATGCTGCAGGGACATCTTTCAGCACTGGAACTGTCCGCAGAGAGTTACATAACTTAGGTTTCAACGGCAGTGTGGAGCGACGAATCCCGCTTCCAACTGTTTTACTCTAATTGTCCAATGGTCGTGTTTGGATCTAGAGATCACCCGGAGAACAGTTCTGGCAGAACTGCATAATTCCAACCGTCAAGTTTAGTGGAAACTCGGTAATGGTACGGAGGTGTTTTAGTTGGATGAGGCTTGGTCCATTGGTGGACGTGCCCCAAACCATGACGTCAGTTTAGAAGAGTCTTGTGAAAAATGGTTGTTGTGCTTTCCTAAAACTTTCGTCGTTCTAGTGGTCGAATAACGCTTGATTTTATGTATTCATAAAATTTATAAAATACATATAGATGGGCCATACGGCACCGAAGATTTTTATCTGCAAATTTGGAGGAATCTAACTTCCAGAAGAGTCTGCAACGAAATCTTCAAGATTAGCATTAGCGAAGAAACAGGCTCGATTCTACGAAGTTGAACTGGAACGTCATTCAGTGAGTATTACCATTAAAGTCTCCCTGACTGAAAAAATGCAGCAACATTTAGAATATTTTTTGACGTTTACTTCGTAAGCTGCAACAGTCAGCGCGCCTTTTTATTGTCACCATCAGTCTCGTGGTTGGAAAGATCTGGATCTGAATCCTATCCTATCTCAATGAAGACTTTTTCCAACTAAAGTTGAGTTAGCTAGTCTTATATGGAGGCAGTATGCATTTTCCTCCCAGATTTTTATCCCGACAAACAGGCAAACCAACCAGACACAATTAACAAATATAATACACTGGTCTCGTAGCATTGGTTGATTTCGACTGTAATCCTGAATACGAACAACGTCGTAGCCATCCGTGATCTAAACTGCTTCCCTGACGGAAACATTCGTCTGATACTCCGCCTGCTGTGCTACCTGACAATCAATGATATATATATGGGTTGGGTGGAACCAGTCCTGAGACCTAAAACCATACAGTTGAGAACATTGAAAGCATTTCTGTTCAACTCCTCTGTTGTAAATCAGATACTTTAAATTTAAGCCAAGGCATTTTGGGATTTACGATCGATTCCTTGCTGTTTTTTTTTCTTTCCCAGAAACACCGCTATGTTTCATGATAAAAAAAACAAACAAACGAAAAACAGAAAACACTTTGACAGAAAAAAAGGTCTATTCAACAGTGACAACATACCTAGTAATTTTATTTAATATTTCTGTGTACCGTTGATTATGAGTGCATTAACGGTAACTAAATGAATAATAACTTCAATGTTTCAATAACCTCAATGTAATTGATTTCCATATGCTGCATTCATTAATAAGAGACTTTTATGGGAATTTTTGTTGATATCTTTCATCGATTCAAAGAAAAGATTGCTCAAAGTAAGGATTTGAAAATCTTTATTAAATGAAGGCTGATATTTTTGATGTAAGAAGTAATAATAATGTCTTTTGATTCGGTTTTAAGTAGCTAAAAGCATTTGACTTACTTTTCAAGAAATGAGCAAACGTATGTTGATAAAAACTACAAAATAAATTGTACCACCGCAGAGTGGCGCACCAAGCAAGATAAAAATCTTTATTTGTATTTTATTTTTTTAATTTTGTAACGCTAATTAATAGCCAACTCACTTTTATACCAAGAAAAACGAGCAAACGTATGTTGGCGAAAACTACAAAATAAATTGTACCACCGCAGAGTGCCGCACCAAACAAGATAAAAATCTTTATCTGTATTTTATTTATTTTTGTAACGCTAATTAATAGCCAACTCTTGCTAATAGAAAGAAATATATATCGCAACAAATCTTGTATATTATTTATTCATTTTTTTAAACAACGTTTTGCAGAATGGATAAAGAGAATTTTATTTCTGTTTATTTATTCATACGAGTAACCAATCACATTTTGTATGATACGAACAATCTTTTTGTAGTCCTTGGATCATATTATTATTATTATTATTATTATTATTATTATTATTATTTGTGTGGAGTATAAAGGCATTTTTGAGTAATTTTAATACATCCGGAAGCTGTGGTAATACACACTGAAAACTCTTTCCTTCCTAGATGAACAAAACCAACATTACATGACTCTGCTATATAGTCTCTGCTACTTATACTTTTATATATAGAAGGAACCTTTACCTAGACGTATACTTGAATGCACTGATGTATATCATCTTACATATAAATGAGGAGTCTTCCGGTGTAATGGAACTTATCAGTATTGATTACTTCATTTACCTTTTCCTTCCTCATCTTCATATGATCCTGCTTCTTTACTCAACACTGTTTGGCTCTTCTTGTGTTCTCAAATTCATTAACATGGTGTTGCCCCTGGTTTTAAGAAGGAAAAAAAAAGCATTCATTTTCTTTGCCGATATAACTTTTATTATAATTTGAAAGTACGGCTGGGAATGGCAGAATGCGACACATCCAGTATTCTCCTGCAAAGATAATAACAATCATCTTCGCAACTCCTTATACCAACAAGGGTTACATTAGTGCGTTGGGCTAGGGAAGAAGTATTAGTGTAATGGAGTACTACTGGGTCTCCCAGCAGGCACATTACTGAGATGTGTGGGTATGTGTGCGAGTGATATTTATCTTTTATCTATTATTTCGCTTGCCATTTGGTTTGTCTCTGGTTCCATAGGCTCAAAAATAGCTCTGGAGGTGGTGGGGGTGTAGACATAGCTTACTATGAACACACACACATACAAAAAAAAAAAAAGATGTAGACATCTTTATATTTCGTAAGTACTCTGGAGATGTTTGTTTTCTTTAATTCCAATACACAATGGCAGCTTTTAGGTCTCGGGAAATACCACGAAAAAGCTTGCTAAATATTTAATTTGCATCTGCGTATTCTGTAGGTGAATGACTTCTTAGCTGTTTTAATCGGTTAAAGAAGAAAATAATCGTAGAAAAATTTGTTTTGTTTCATAACTGAAAAAAGTGTGTGTGTGTGTGTGTGTGTGTGTGTGTGTGTGTGTGTGTGTGTGTGTGTGTGTGTGTGTGTGTGTTTATTCACCTCTATTCTAGTTTCAGTCCACGTTTTATTGGAGTTATGTTTCAATTCTAAACGGAAATGTGATTCAGTTTAGAGCGGCAAGACTTTGAAGTTGGCTCAAAGAAAAGTCTCTCGGTCTTACATTTTCTATCCATTTTGTGAGTTCCGATATCTAAATACAGCTACATCTAGCACATGCGTTTTTGCCATGGTTTCGATTATATGCTAATCGGATTATGCATCGCTCGTAATCATATTACGCATTTTGAAGATACCTTATGCAATTAATGGTTAGCTGTCTTTATTTACAAACACCGAAAGGATTTATTTTGAAATAAAATTCAGGCAGTAAGAGCAGCTTTAAAATAACTCCACCTGTGGGAAAGACTTAAACTTGTTTTAAAGCTGAAATGGTGAAACCGAAATAAATAATGAATTTTCAATGAAAATAATGATGGTGATCACTAAGTATCTATACTGATATTGCAGGTTCTCTTTGCGTAAATGTGTGGCCATTGCTAAATTCTATTCTGGTCAGCGAATAGAATAGAACCAGATGAGAAAGAAAAAGGCAGTTCTACGCCCCTGTTTTCAGCAGGTTCTTGAGTTAGTTGATTTTTGGCACAGGCAAATAAGTTTTCTTATTATCGGATTTTAAATCCCAACTCTAGAAATGTAATCACCTACATCATATTTTAGACAATAAATATGCTTTTAGGGTTTAAATCGACGAGATGGTGTTAGTTTTCTGCCACCACATCTTCCCTGCTGGCTATAAAATCACCGAGAGCCTTAGGCTCAATTGTCAGTGACAGTTTAGAGTGAGATGGTTGCCTGACAATTTCCAAAAGTAAGTTAGGATTAAAATAGACTTTCTTACTCCTTCTGTGGATTAAAAGCGTTCGAGGTTTTATTACTTTATTTATATTTATCTTTTGAAATAGAAGATAAAACTGAGACACTGCATAGGAAACTTCTTCACATCCAATAGAGTCATGTGTATGCAGATATTATTATTATTACACTGGTATATCCATGGTGTTACTTAGTAACTTATCACAATAATAATACCATTTAATACTTTATTAAGGAAAAGCAAAATACTCCTTTCCGTCTTGGCTACATGTACATTATAACATCAATAAGATCAAATATTGATATTAGTTTTTTTCCTGACAGAACGTTAACAGTAAAAGTTCAGAGCTTAAAAATTAACAGTTGTGACGTCTGATGTGAGCTCTAACTCAACCAATATGGGCTAACAAAAAAACGGTAAAAAAGAAGTAGTCCTATGATGTATCCCCAGTATTTCTTTCAAATCTGAGTATTATTCGAACGTAACGTTTAATAAGGGAGCTTCTACGCTAAGCTGTATCATATGACTGAACAGCACCAGAAAGTGCTGTTTAGAGTGGAAAATTGTCACGAGATCAGTCGACTGCAGGCCATTGCAATAATCATTAAGCATATGCATCCGCAGATGTGGCCAAAAAAGCAGCTATATTGGGATTAAAAAATAAAGCAAAGGTAAGCAAAAGCAAAGAGTCAAGAAACTTAAATGCAGTCTCAAAAGATCCGATCTTAGAGGACTGGTAGCTTCATCTTAATAAACAGGAACATTTTGGTTAATGAAAACCTGAGTAAGGTAGATATTAAGCATTGAAAACATACTTAAAGAAAAGTTGCTAGGTTCTCTGTTTTATAGACGAACGTTCTTCGGGTTATCAGTTTAGATTTACATTGTCTTGAGTGTTTAAAAGAAAGCGTATTATGCTTCTTAGAAGACCCAATAAACAACAAAAGAAAAAAGAAAGAAACAAATACAAATAACTAATAATGAGAATGTGAGCGATTTGATCCATCTCTGTAATTGTGATTATGTTGATAACGTCAACTTCAGTTTCTGTTATGTTGATGTGTCAGATTTGAGGATGCTGTCTCTCCCATATGATCCGACCACATAGTTGTTTCATGTGAGGCAATGACAGACATTATAAATACTAGTAATGGCGGGGAAAAAACAATGTGTAGGTGATCACAGTTTTCGTTAATATCTTTGGCGACCTTTTCAGTAACTGATTTTTTTATTTATTTACTTTGTTTTTTGTCTACGGTTCTCTAACCATTCACTGCACAAATGGCACTTCGCTCTCACGCCTCTAATCTAGTTCTGTCCTCTCGTCAGCGACTTGCTAAGAGTAATTTCCTGCTTTTTAACAGTTCTTTGATTAAATGCTTGTTTAGCGGACGTACTGTTCTACGTAGGACAAAGCGGTACTAAACCTAAAAAAAAAATGAAAAAATACAATCAAACAATACATTCCCGATTTCTAAGGAACTGCTGCATTCGGATGATTATCTTGTTACTATTAATAGCACCCACGTACCCTTTTATTGAAGACGAATATTGCAGTGTTTGTAGGAGCAGGAGGCTCATTGATTGATCTTTCTCATCCATTGTAAACGCTCTACGTTTGACGAAATAGGTGAGGAACCCACAGAATAAGTTTTTCCTATTAATTCATAATTAAGTAAGAAATTGTTTCTGGAATTTATCTTATTAAATGTCTTTTTACTGGAATTCTTTTAATAGGAACTTTCTGATTACTATTAAAACATACTGGCAATTTAGTTTTTTTTTTTTTTAAAAGGTATGACTACAGTGGGTTGATAACGAACGGTATTTAGGATAAATTAGTTGAATGGCAAAAGCCATTTATTTCGAATGCGATTAAACTATGAAGAAGATTAGAACAATTGGTATTCTAATGTGAAAAAAAGACTCAGGTTGTCTGCATGAGATGAAATAACTAATTAAACTGACTTCATATTGTGTGTAATATTGTATCATTGTAGAAAAAAAATCATTTAGTTATTTTGCAATGTTTTTTCTTCAGCATATTTCAAGCGATCTTTTGACAACTACATAAATGGCATTGTCTGTTAGCTATCACAGATAATTGCACGAGTCTGAAGTAAGTTAAAAAAAAAAAAGATCTATTTCAAACATACGAAATTAGTTTGAAATTTCATTTTTTATTTTTGGTTTTATTTCTGGATAATTATTTTCTTGCCTGTAAATATGTTTGTTGAAACAGAATTGGTCCAAAGAGGGCGCCAGCTGACATTATTTTTTATATACCCATTGTTTGCTCGTACATTCTTTCTTAATGCTAGTTAATAATAATGAAACGAATGACTTTGTGTGACACCCTAAGCCTACTATTCAATTAAGCTATAAAAACACTGTGTCAACTGAGCCGATTATTACTACAAATACTCTTTCCTATCTCCTCTTTCTTGCAGAGGACTTATACTAATTAGAAAACCTACTTTAAGGTTTAACCTTTCACCACATGGCTGAGTGTGATCAGATACTTTGCAAACGTTTTTTTTTTTTTTCATTTATCTTAAGCTCATGCTCATACTTGTGAATAATTTAAATGCTGTGTACCTAATCTTTAATTATTTCTTTTTCTTTATTATGGAGACGATTGTTAAATCCCCTATAATGAACGCCCTCTTTTGAGGAAAAAAAATGGCTAGCATTCTTGAGATTCCACCCTGCCTTCGGTGCAGAAAAAAGCAACAAAGAAGGAATTCAGCTATTTTTTAAGTTAGAAATATACTAAGACATTTGGTGTGACGTGTTACATAACAGGTTCTATATTTAAAATGAAAAATCTCAGGTATATTATGGGACATATACGAGGGTGGTCTGAAAAGTTTTCGGCCTAACAATGAAAAAACGAATTTATAATTTCTAAATGATTTTTATTTTTCAACATAATCTCCCTTAAGACTAATACATTTATTTCAGCGATGCTCCAGTGCCCCTGTAGTGGTTCTCAGTAAGATTTGCAAAATATCCCTCTACAGCTGCATCACCTCTTGATTCGAAGAAAAATGCTGACCAGCGAGGAATTTTTTTAGTTTTGGGAACAGATAGAAGTCAGAAGGAGCGAAATCTGGGGAATAGGATGGATGTTCCAACAATTCATAGTGCAGATCCGTTAATTTTCCCCATTGCGAAAACACCTTTGTGGGCAGGTGCATTGTCCTGATGAAAGATGATTTTTTGCTTCTGCAAACCGGGTCTTTTCTCACGAATTTTTTCGTCTAGTCTGGTTAAAAGATAGGAAGAGTACTCCACGGTTATTGCTTTACCCTTTTCGAGATAATTAATAAAAAAAATGCCTTTAGTATCCCAAAACACCGATGCCACGAACAACCGACTTCTGTCCATTGTTTTGACTGCTATTTGCATTCTGGTGTGTAATGGTGAATCCAACTCTCATCCATAGTAACAAATCGACGCACAAAATCAGTTTTTTCTTCTTGTCAAAACGCTCCAAGCACTGTTGTGCTATTTTCTTGCGAGTTCGTTTTTGATGTGCTGTGAGCAAGCGCGGACACATCTTGCGCAAAGCTTTTTCATTTGCAATTCTTCATGCAAAATATATCCTACACGTTCCTTTGAAAATGCCCTATAGTGTCAGCAATTTCATGCACTTTGACTCGCCGGTCATCTAATACCATATCGTGCACTTGATCAATGATTTCTGGTGTTGTTACACTTTTTGGACGTCCTTCACGTGGATCATCTTCAAAGATGGTACGGCCACGTTTAAACTCGGCAGCCCATTTCTTAATTGTCGAAAACGAAGGAGAAGAGTGCCCATAAACTTTTATGAACTTTGAATGAATTTCTTTTGGCGTTAAACCTTCTTTCACAAAACATTTTATAACTGCACGACACTCAATTGTATCCATTTCAAGGAATACAAACAACACTGTTGCTTCAAACAGCTGTATAAAACAAACTAGTTGATAGAATGACTTGCAAAATGACAGATGTACCAACTTAGAAAAAAAATCGTGCCAATAGTGTTGCCATCTCTGGTCGAGGCCGAGAACCCTTTCAGACCACCCTCGTGCGTGTGTGTGTGCGTGCGTGTAATATTTAGTTTTTTTCTATTTAGTTAAATAAATGAACGATCTATGTGTATCCTTCCTCCAAATTATTGTATTAATAGTCATAAAAGAAGTATAGAGAAAAAGCTGGATACAGAATAAGCCATTGTTGGCTATTTATCCCAGAATGGTTTAGTTTGTATCCAGCTGACAGCTGGAGTAAAGATAAAATAAATGCACTAACACCTTTTATACCAAAAAAGAGTAGGAGAGGCTAATCAGCTGTGAGAATTTTTTTTTTTTTTGGAAAGTAGGTGGGGAGGGGACAGTCGGTGTCCATCCTTAGCCAGTCACAGATAGCTGGCCCAAGGCTATCAGTGCATTTGGGGAAGAAAGTACATCAGATAGTTTTCACCATATCGTGGTTCTTAACCCTGACACTATAGTTATTGCTCGAAATAGTGTGTTTTGTGGATGATTTTCTTGATTTCTGTGATTAAAAACCACGACTAAAGTTAAAGACGTAAAACTCCCGTTATAATTTTGATGAAGCCCTGTTGACCTGTTAGTTTTTATGTTTTCAGTAATTTTTTCATGATAAGAATTAAGAAAAAATTATGTTCCAGATATAATAATTATACTATATTACATTAATAAAGATTATCAGTATTTTAAAGTTCGTTGTGCCCAGCCCAGAGAGCGTGGGTTCGAATCCCGCCATGGGTATGGATGCTTATGATTGTCCTACAAACTTTGTGTGGGATGGAATCTGCGACCCTACCACTTATTCTAGCAGAAGACATCATTGCCAAAACCATGTGTTCTGGTATTTGCATAAGCAGTGGCCATACGACGTCCACGGAACCTGAAATGTGCAATTTTTATTATTTTTAAATAGAAGAGATGTGTGTGTCAGGTCTAATTATGATTCTGTTTAGAGTTAGAAAAACAAATGCAATTACCTTGTGCGATATAGCAGTGATTATCTGTAGGTTATGTGTCTATGAACTGAGCTTTGTGTGGTTTCTTCCTTTTATTCTTTTACAGAAGTGGATATAGATTTTTTTTGAGTTTCTCCATCACAGAAACTCAAATACTACTGGTATATCGATATACCTGTAGAAGAAACATGCCGTAAAAGAACTCGACCACAAGTTCAAACACTTTGATTATGTGCTAATTTTAATCGACTTGAGATGTGTCACACACACACACGCACGCACGCAAGAAACCCTAATAGGGATTAAAGTCCAGTCCCGTTTTTATGTGGACCCTTTCATAACCAAAACAATAGCGAGATAAATCCTTCGGTTGGATAGAACTTTTATAAGGACTTCATCAATTAAGATTGGTTAGTCAGTCTCATACGGAGGTAGCAGAATTTTTTTTTTATCCGACAACTCGGTTCTTCTCTCTTTCCTCTTCCCTGAAAAGCAGACAAACTGGTCGCTATGCAGTTATTGATACGTATAGATGGCTATAGGCCTATTTCATCAGATTTGGTGTCAGTATGTACCCGTACATATACGTTAAACATCGGAAGAATACGATAAATTGTTTTATGGTTATTGTCATATTAAACAGCTCTTACTGTTTTCTTATCTCTGTTTTTGTTAGTTTATAATGAGCGTCAACATTTTTTGTTATTTGTTTTCTCTTCCGTTGTGTATTGTTAATCTCTTATATATCTACCTACGCTACTCTAAGTCATTATTACTATGCCCGACTTTGCAAGCGCCAAATCTCTTTGCCTATCTATCCAAAAGCATGAAAACACATTTGTAATCGATTTCTTTGTGAAATCAGACGAATAAAGTGATGCAATTTGCTATCGTCCACTTATTCCGTGTAGGTTCTATTCATCTGTCGAATAGTGTGTTGCGCTTACATGAAACGAATTCTGGTTTTGCTTACGGCAAAAATGAATTTCGGAACGGCACTTGTTATTAGCAGTTCGTGAGTGTTTCCTTGTTGAATTTCAACGCGAGTCAAATTTAGTACATGCGATTTCATCATATTTTTGAACGCCTGTTTAAAATAAAACATTTTTTCTTTCTAAACAAGTGTAAAATATGCTTTAGTTTTATAAACAAGAAGAGAAATAATATAATTTATTAGTATTTCCACTAAATTCCTTTCCAAATAAAATATCATATATAATTTGCGCATATGTCAATAATTCTTTTAATTTATTAAACGATACATTATTATTGACACTAGAGGGCACACGTTGAGGTACGTTTGTTTTTGTTTATTATATTAAAGAAATTGACAGAGAAAACAAAATGATCTGCTAATATTTAATGATTAATTTGCGCATGCGTCAACAATTCTTTTAATTTATTAAACGATTCATTATTATTGACACCAGAGGGTACACACTAAGGTACGTTTGTTTCTGTTATTATATTAAAGAAATTGACAGAATAAAGGAAAAGTTTTGAACTGCAAATATTTAACGATTTATGAAACTGCAAGTAACTTAACTGGGGACAAATATTTTATTCAGTGCTGTTTTTTTATTCCCAAAGATATAATTCGGCTTCTTTTTTTTTTTTTTTTTTTTTTAGCAAGATAACACTTTTTAGCGGAAAAGAGAGTATGATCATTTCCCCTCTCCTTCTAAGTGGTTTTTACGCTATTTCTGACATCTCTCTGTCATTTCCTTCAGTGTTCATTCAATCTATCCTGAAAAATGTAAGCTGATTCCATTCTGCAGTTCGAAGTCGTTTTTTCTTGCACCTTGAGCATTCCAATTTGTACCGAAGAGTGTAGTATTTCTTACGATATATCAATCCCTTTTTGTTGGTTTTTATCTTCAATTCTGTCTAAGCATTACGTGTTAAAGAGCGGAATTGTTAGCGATAAATGTTTCCGATGGTTCAGTGTCATTGTCTTCACGTTTCGGATAAATCCTTGAAAATTTCCTTTTGGAAACATACGGGTGTTGGAATTTTACTGTGATCCACGGTGTTGTGTATTAGTCACGTAATTGCAAAATACTGTCGTTAACATTAATGTCATTTCCCATTACATTTCTCAATATAAATAAGGTTTCTTCACGGCTAAGTTTATTCTTGTCCTCTGACTTCTGAAAATAAACAATAGGAGATAAAACAGTATTGTGGTTACGCATATTAATACATTACCTTTTTTATTAAAATTATTTAACATAAAAATAAATTCAAAGTTTTAGACTATCCCTAATCTACTAAGTAGGTTCTGTATAAATTTTGTGCTATACTTGACGTGTATTTGATTGGATATGTGTCCGTATCCAATTAATATACGAAGTGATAGATTGACTTACTCTCTTAACTTTGTTATGTTTCTGACTTCAAAAAAAAAAATTTAATGTAAGTGCTTAGTAACACTCCATCTATTAGAATCAGTATATATAATGTCAGTATTTTAGGAAGAATAACATGAAGGACGGCATCCTGTGACATAATGTAACTGCGCAAATATGGCCCCTCTAACTTGTAGTTTCATTTTATTCGATAAATAAAGAGAATTATGATTTTTTCAAAATAGATAAAGCGCATATCAACATAATAAAGTAAGTTTCATCTTAAATATCGAAAACTAATTAAGACAAGCTAATTATACAAATTGCTTTACTAGAAATTGTTAGATTGAGCCATATATGCTAGCCTAGTTGGGCAACACACACACACACACACACACACACACACACACACACACACACACACACACACACACACACACACACACACACACACACACACACACACACACACACACACACACCGTAAGGCTAATCTCCATTTGCTTGTATTTTGTCAGTATCTAATTTAGAAGAATTTTTAATAGTACGAATCACTGATATTATGATAAAATCTGAACAGCGGACTTTATTATCCAAATTCTATCCTCTCATACTTTAATCAGAAATTGAAATCATTTCATGAAGTATTTCGCACCACAAAGACTGCAAGCGTTTATTCTGGTATTTTAATGGGCATTTCTTCCAGAAAAAAATTCTGCTTAGCTTTCACATTTGTTTAGAAGAGACCAAAGTAAAAGGTAACTATAATCAACGTTTAATTTTTTTAGATCAACAATCAATTTCAGAAAGTCCAACTAGTATCTGTAGCAGCACTGCGAACTTCTAGTATCACCAATGTGGATCAACTTTAACATAGTTCGTTTTACTGAAACTAGATCTTATTACTTTCATACCAAAAGCTTCTTATATAAAGATTTTTTTTATTTGAATTCATACGTTTTTGGGATCTGTTTAACGCAGGTTTTTTTCTGTTTATTTTACAATAGATTATTGGTACATTTAAACCATGAGAAGAAAACCGATCGGTAATAGGTATTATCATCATATTGATGATAATAATTGATTACTTTCCTTAACTATGAATTTTTTAAATCTCGAATATATTTTATTTCAAATATAAGTCCAATATTTATTTATAAATCAAAATTCATTACTTTTTTGTGACACTTGCGCTCACGATAGATCGTAAACTTGACCTCCACTAAACAGAGGGAGTGGGGGTGTCATACCGGCTGATTAAGATCATTATACCTAAAATCATTCACAAACATACAACACTGGATTCGAACCCACAGCCGTATGTTGGAAAACATAGATACTCCATTAGCCAATCAGGTGTCTATTGTTTTCATTAAAAATAATTAGAATAACTTTGAAGAAGTCAAAACATATTTTTACATAATAAATACTTCACAAATCGGAATGAAAACTCATCTTATTGCCCATGGAAAGAACCGTTGTTTTTATGTAGAATAATTAATTATTTGGGATGATAAGCTTCTAAAAAAAGTTAATCATATTTGTTTTTATTCTTTTCCCCATTTATTCTTTATATCTTCAATCAGTAACGCATACGGGTAAACCGAGTGTATTAGGAGATATCCTGCTATATTTTCTTCAGACTGGATGCTGAATCCTACTTAGCTTCTCGGATAGAAGACAGACGAACTTTTAGGTCGAAAAGTCTGAGTGGTTAAACCCTTTGACACAGAGTTAATATATATGATAATTTTGTATCGGGTATTCGGATCTTTACCTAACTCCCTAAGGTGTTCGATTGGAACACAAATGTATCTCTTTAATGCTTCTTCCTCATCGGAGTTCCATGAAGGATGCATGAGTTCGATGTGCACATGAAGAACTCTTCTAGTATGCTAATTAGTACATCTTCAGTTATAAGAGTAGGTTTTTTTTTTTTGTGTGTGTGTGTGTGTGGATAGTGCCAGCCACGGAAGCTGTTTAGAAAGATTCACCTTTGCTGTTAGTAGCCGAAGTTATTTTAAGATAATACTCCTAGTATGTGTGACATTTTAAAGATTTGCCGAAGACACACACACACTGAGAGAGAGAGAGAGAGAGAACAAAAATACTTTACTTAACTCCAAGGAATGTTTACAAAAATTACAGCATTGTGTTATATGTAAAACGAGGTCATGTTTTATTGGACTAACGTTTTATTTATTGCTTCAATTATTTTCAGAATATCAGCAAAACATCGAACATTTCGGTCATTGCAGAAGCGAAACTACAATGTCACCCTTCTTTCCAAACAACTTGGTCATCTCTGTCACGTTTGTGGTCATCGTGTGGACCGTATGGCCAGTCATTGGATATTCGTGGGAAGCGGCTGGATGCCACAAAGTGGGTAAGGCAAATTCTTCTTGACTGGTTATTATATTTGCTGTAGTTTTACGCTCGTTAAGTGTTTATGGACAAAATATTCAATTAAAGAAGTGATTTAAAGGCTGTATTATACGCTGTGTTGAAATACTGTAAGTAGCGACAAGAATGAAACATTAAGATAGATAATGTTTGTCGTTGTACGTGTCCTGCTATATGAAGCTGTTTGGTTGCATTATCCAGGAGGCTATAAAGCTTGTCTGTTGTGCCCTTAAATGCGTATATTATCAGCACGTCACTTCCTCCGGAAAGAGAGTTAAGTTTCGTTTCTGATGAGTTAATTTTCTAAGTCTTGTTAACCAAGGTCATATCGACTGATCAAACGCCATGATGGAAGTTTTTTCCTTTTCTCCAGGTCGAAAAAGACCTAAGTTCGTTTTCTCATACTACAAGAAGACTTTTCGACTGAAGGGAGGATGGTTATGTGGACAGGAACAAGCAATGCTTTAGCCTTAGATTTATCATCAAGAGAAGAGGGTAATTTTCAGCAACTTTCATAACATAACAGTTGCCCTATTTGCGAGATAAGAAGCTTAACATTTGGAGATAATAAACTCTCTTTCTCTCTCTCTCTCTCTGAATCAGCTTAACTCAACTTTGTCAGCAGAGGTCCATAAACATGTCTCGAACTTTGACAAGTTTTTCTGTCGATTCCCTTAAGATTGAAGAGTGCTGAGATGACTTATAATCGTCATCAAAATATGATATACTTGAGCAAAAAAAAAACATCACTGGTACAGTGTCACTAATAGCGCGGTAGCGATATATAGAACGAAGTGCAATATAGTTAACGTTTCTGACTTATAGCCAACAATCAGTACAGCAACGAGGGTATGAAGCCTGTGGCAAGTGTCTAATTTGCGTTACCCCCCCCCACCCCCAACTCAAAATTGACATAAATTTTGTCATGTGCAATATGACAAAATTTATTAACAAAAACCCCATCAAAATGAATTGCAGTGTGTTGCAGAATTTGTGTGTCTAATGCGGCATATTGCGAAATTTAAAAATACAATATAAAATAACGGACTTTTAATATCTAATTATTTATTTTTATTTTTTACGTTTTGCACCTAGTTGCGTCTGTGGCGGGCGCCTCTTTCGCTGCGGACAATTTCCAACTTAAAATGAATTCAAATTCTGTTTTAGCGAAAATTACGCGTATTTTGGAATACTGTTTGTTAATCGCTCTTTACTCTGCCTTTCTTAGAATTAATTTACGAGCTTACTTTTATTTATTTATTCGTATGGAGTTTCCTCCCTTTTTCTCCCCCATCCCTATTGGGGCGAGTTGATCCCCCTCATGGGGAGTTAAGTATTTATGACTGTAGATCCGTGTGTGTTCATGGGGCCGGCCGGTTTGCCGGATAAAAAACTCCAGATAAACTGGCGGAAAAAACTCTACTGCCCGCATCCAAGACCGGCTAACTTGGCTATAGCTGAGGAAGATCCTCAAATTCCTCACGTCTTCGACGGAAATCGAGCCTGGGACAGTCCTTCTCCACTCATATGGTTGCGAAGCGCACAGCCATTAGGCTAACCACGCGGATACGAGCTTACTAATAAATATGCTACCGCTTAAACTTCTTTCTCTTGTTATCCGAAAGTTTAGTTTAATATAAAGTAAACCAATATTTTGCGGATTCATTAACGTAGTTTTGACATGAGCATCTTATTACAGTCCGTCCTTAATTAATTTGCATTAGGATTAAAGGCATTATCATCTCGTACATGATTATACTGCCCTTGCAGTAATGATCTTAATCTTTTTGACCTAATTTAGAAAATAAAACACTAATAAACTCCGATTACAGATACGAGTGCTGCAATATCGCTTATCAAAGAGACACATTAAATCTTCGTTGAGTTTTTATGTAATGACATTTTCACTTTTCAAATATCAGCTCTATTTTATCGAGGTAATCTTCATATCCATAAATGATATAACTGAGACGTTAATTTTCTTTCAAACTGGTTTCTAATGGATGTAATAAGCTAAAAAATAAATAAATCACTCGTCTTTTAATTAAGACTGCATGATTCAAAACTCTGTCTGTGATTATAAAATAACCCCAGTCATTGTCGTAATAGTTGACGCATGTATGAGTTGTTCATAATTCAAATAATACCTGTAATTACATGACAGCATTACTTCATCACTGTTAAAGGTTTAAACATTAAGATTATTATTAATATCATCTTCCTTATCGTTCACTGCATTAACTCGAGGCATTTTTTTTGCAGCCACGGTAGTTCGAAGTCTAATTTCTTGGATAAGATGGTTAATTGAAATTCTGTTGATTGCTACATAATTTGGATTAATACAATGTCTAAGCCTCTTTAATGCACGTATTCGGAAAATGGTCTACAAAAATACCCTTCCGACAATTAATCTGACAGCCTCTGTAGCTCAGTCAGTATAGACGAAGTCTTTTGATCGGAAAGACCTGGGTTCGATTCTCGTCATTTACGTGAGGAACCTTTACCTGGTCTCTTTTGACTAAAGGTGAGTTTACCGGTCTCATACGGAGTTGTGGGTTTGTCATTCCTCAAAACAGCCAAACCAGTCTGTGAAAAAAAATCGGCTACAGTCATAAATATATAGTACGGCAAGGAAGACAACGGGAAACCACCTTGGTTCGTAATCATCTCTCCAGTATGGTAGTGTAGCTACCCCCACCAGACGTATAGTTGAGGGAATAAGATAGGGAAACTTAATCTGACCTGGAAAAGATCCCGAATTTTTTTTTTCTTTCGCAAGAAAGGATTCGAACCCAGCTCTCTTCCTTGGCGAGTGATGTGTAGTGAAATCACGCAGCCAAGGACGCATTAAGCTAATATAATATAATATAATATAAAGTTTATTATTATAAATATTAGCACTGTTTTCCTATAAAGATTTAGGGCTCATTGTGTCAGCGAATGGTATATGCACTCATGAGCCAAAACATGTAGTAGACATGGACCAGCTAGACAGAATAATGTGCAAGAGGTCTGCAATCAAACGAGGCGCTTGGTCGACCGGCGTATTCCACATGATCTCACAAATGTTCTATGGTGGAACATACGGAATCCTTGGATATATGCTCTTCGAAATGCTTGCATAATGCGGGCCTTGGGACACGGGATGTTGTCGTCATGTGACCAGATACGTCGGGCCGCATTATCACCATGTAGGGAAATACTTGATCAGAAACGATTCCATAATAATTAGAGGTCAAGGTGTGTGTTCAGTTGAGACGACACAGTTATGTTCATGAGGATGATCCCTATACCAGGATACCCTCCACGCCACTGGCCTGTTTCCTCACATAGAGAGATCCTCATAGTGATTTCTTTCCTATCCAATGCAGGGGCTCTATCATAAACAATAATTTCGATATGCTTTTAAATCTTGTTTGTTTTGTGGAGAACGATTTCATTACTTTTATTAAAAAATAAACTGCATTTAATTACCGTATCTGCCAAGAAAGGATGATCTTTCTTTACTTTGCATATAACTCCCATTTTCTTGACAAAGCGAAAACAAAACAGTGCACAGGCTCTTGCATAAAGTATGCTGTAGATAGACACACATAGATAGATAGATAGATTGAGAGAGAGAGAGAATGGAAAGATTGAGAATCTGCCAAATAAAGCAATCACGAAGAAACTAACAAGTTTCCAAGTATAATGGGATGAAGAAGGCTTGGTTTAATGATCTATTCACTAACAAGTCGACAGCCAGCTGGAGAAAAAAACGTTGGAAACTTGTGTAAACGACACTTCCCCGCATGTTATTTGCAGGAAATGGCATCGAATCAACGCACTTCAGTTAGAGAGTATCCGTATATCAGATAAATAGTGATGTTGCGTAATGCGGGCCGACATTCTGTGGGAGTGTACGGTCGCAATATAGTTAGAGAATCCTCTGCCCCAAACACTACCTAGTGTTCTTTTTTGTAGCCGTGAGGCTGTAAATTAGCTTCTTTGTTTAGTGTACAGTTGACCAGATACTATTTACTAAAGGTTAGCACTCGACAGTGAGCAGCGGTCATTGAACTGGATGATTGTAATAGGCCTACAAGCGGGAAAAGTGCTAGCGTGTTTGTTATCTTTAATGAAAGGCCATTTTCTTCCTTTTCTGCTTCGTTATTTTTATGTAAAGACATCGTCTGTCTTTCCATAACATTTGAAACATTTAAAACTAAATAACGTGTCAACAGAGTTACATTTAGATGTGTGATGACCCTTCGCTCAACAAATGATGAGAAATCTCGTTTTGAACGAGATTTCTTATCATTTGTGAAGAGATTGGTTTTCTGTTTGCTCTCACTGCTTTCGGTGTTTGTTGGTTGGTTATAAACCAGCATTATTTTTAAATAACACGAAGCTTGCGGTGTAGTTGGACCTGCGCCATGAACACATAGAATACGTACTTCCGGTTCTGTGCGCTTTACAAAATTGATTGTGGTCAACCCGACTTCTTCCTTCAATAAATAGTATGATTGATAGGCGGGATATTGCCGCTATGGACTTTATTAACAAGTATGTCTAACTTGTTAATAAAGTCCATATTAAACTGTTTTTGTAACTGTTTTTAAACTGTAAGATCGTTATATTATTTATACTAGTGATAAGCAACCAATCGATCACATAATTTTTTTTTTTTTTTTTTTTTTTTTTAGAATCTTGAAAAATATGGAATAGATAGCATGAATTCTTATTCATCTTCTTCAATCATTTTTCTGTTTGGGCGAAGACCTCCTAGAGTCCTCTGTTCAATTCTGTCTTGAGCTTTTGTTTGCTATTGAGAATGATAGCCATCTCTTTAATCTCGTGCTCTCAACTCCCTAAGCTGAAAGATTTCACATCCTTCAGCTAAGGAAGCATTAAGCCCTTAGCATTTGTGATCTCATACAATCAGGAAGCGACAGCTGTGTTCTTTTGTTCTTCCTTTTGGTTGTTTTTCCATCTCTGAAGCACAATTCAGATATCATCTTCGTCCATTTTAGAATGTTATATGCAGTGTCGGCTCGTGTCTTGAAATCGTGGGGGTGCTGCAACTTTCGAAATATACGTATACACTGTAAGTATAGTGTATACGTGTTTGGATAAAATATCAAAATTATGGTAAAAATTAAAAAAAAAAAATTAAACATGAAAAAATATTGTTTATTATCGATAAAGTTATACACGTTATTATAATTCAAAATTACTTAAAAATAAAATCCATTATCATAACCCCAATCATGTTCTTAAATAAAAACTATAACAAATGTTGTCTTTAATTGTAATGTCCAAATATTTAAAGAGACGGAGTAAACACGATAAGCACTAAACACTCTACTATTGGTGCAAACTGCATATAAACAAAAGTGGAACTGCGCGACGGACAGTGCCGCATTACGCTAATAGCTCGCATCTCACTGTGACGTGCATATGCTTGCGCGCATAGCAATATGACACTGTGGTAAACACAGTGCTGCTAGCGCCCTCCTGAGTGCTACAAGATGGATTTTTATTATTTTTTATACAAAATAAGAGAATTGTATAGGATTGTCGATGATAAAATTAAATACTACAAGCAAATATAAATAAATGAATAAATATATTTATATATCGAGAAAAATTGGGGGTGCTGCAGTTCCGCAGTGCCTATGCACGAGCCGCCCCTGGTCAAGGATTATATGATTAATCAAGCATCTTTAAGATCCTCGCCACCTACCGGCGTAGTAGAAAACGACAAGCATACCCAGCATATATGATGTTTCCTTGTAGGAGTGTACATCATGAAGCGTATGTCTGTATAGTTCGTTAACATCAACAAATCGCCGAAGGGATGGTCTGGTATTTGCTTCAAGTACACCTGCTATGCTGACAATGAGACGAATTCACATCGAACACGGAGAATGGATTTTATTTATCATTCTGTGAAAATGATAGTTAGCATACTGATGTGCTAGCTCCTTTACCTTGTCCTACGGCTGTAAAATATTTCAGGTGTAGAGAGACTCCAGATTTTCAATGCGGTTTTGTTTAAGGTTTTTTTTTTAATCCTCCTTAAGGATGCGAAAAGTTATTTCTTAATATCGAACTTAAATTGACACATGAATACGATATTTTTAACATAGTAAACTCAATTATCAAGAGATATTTTTAAATACTTCACTGCTTTTTTCCCCCTATTTAATCTGATGACATCTCGTTGAAATTAAAAGATTGCCACTAGCAAAAAATGTTGTAATTTTGCTATCTATTTTCATTTTTTTTAAACCTCCTTCGTCGTGTACATTCACAATGCTTAGCATTTTTTTATTCAGAGCATGACATTTTGCACAAAAGAATTTTTGAAGGTTTTCGCCAAAGAAAACTTCTGCTTGTGACATCTCATTGGTTGTTCACGTCTTCTATTCACGCCATCCAAATGTCTCGATATCGCACCTGCTAAGCATTAAATGCCCCGTAGTTTGTTTACTGGTGTGGATTCTTCTTTCACTTCAGGCAACTACAATTTAAGACCGAAATGTGCAGCGTCTGAAACGTCTGGGTGAGTTTTTAAGTAAATGACTTGCATTTAATCCCATTCGGTACCTGCCTACGGTTGTAGCGAAACAAACAAACAAACAAACAAACAAAAAAAGAGGATACATTCTAAAACTTTAAAATGTCCACGAGACTATTTTAATCTGGAAAGTGATTTTTGTATTATTTACATGTGGCGCCATCTAGCTTAGAAACTAAATGCCTTTACTCGCATCAAGTTTCATTGGAATTTGAAATGAAAATTCTTGAGAGAATAAAAAAAAATTAAAAAAAAACGAGACACCAGTAATAAAACAGTAATACAGTTTTAATAATAATAATAGTTAACATTAGCAAGAAACTTGCGTATTAGAGATAGGGGAACTTCTAAAGGGATACGTGAGAATGAAAATTATTAACACTAGAGGTCACTGACTGTAGTGATGACGTAAACATTTGATACGTTTCTGTGGCTTATATTACTATAACATGCTTCACAAGGACTAGCGATTACAAAGATTATGAGGAGATTACAAACTGATTACTCTCACTGGCAAAACATACCTATCGGACTAGCCCAAAAAAGAGAAATCTAATTTTGATTGGAGATTTATGTCTTATCAAAATGCAGGGAGATATTTTTTATCGAAGATCTTGAAGCTTAAATTCGTAAAAAAATACTATAAAGTTCATTGCCTGAAGAAATAGAATTATAGTGTAATGTCATCAGCAAATCTAGGAATAGGATTTAAGATTAGTGAGAGAAGGCCATTAACGTAAAGGAGAATGAACAAGGGCTGAAGCTTGATAATAAGATACTAGCTTGTTCAGGAGGCATTTACGAGGATGTGCTGAAAAGTTGTAATAATCACCATGAAGGAATTGAGGTAGAACCATGGCTTCGTTTATACATCCTAAAAGAAAAAAGAACAAATTATTACAATTTGATGAAGCATGGGGTTAAAGGGTTTTAAGACACGTTCTTTCTTGTGGTTTTATCAGTTGCTTTAATATCATTTTTGTTCTAGGTGTTTATCAAACTTTTCAGCCCCCCCCCCCCTCGCATACCAGAACCTTTCAAATGTCACTCGAAACCGTTCCATAGCTTGTGGGTAAGATTGGCTACAATATCTGTTGTATAGGGAGATAGCGGTGGAATCTATATTATTGATTATTAAGAACTTGGTTGTCGATGACCCACGTCATTGTTTTCGATTCGATTAAGTTAAGGACAATATGGGATGCTAAATTTATAGCTGACTTAAGTCCCCTTTTTTGGTGGGGGAGAATGAGCTGAATAGAGCATTGCTTCCTTGCTTTTTTGGGGCATAAATTTTGAACATAATTCGTGGAATATTGTAGGAATAGTTGGTTGTTTTGGATTTACGGCAGAAGCAACTAAGGCTACGAGATTTTCCCGTATATTATACCTGTTAATCGAGTGGGTTCTTCTTCTCGGTTTGCCTGTTTTTTTTTGGGGGGGGGGGATCAAAAACCCGACTTCCTGAAAGATAAAACTCTCCACTCACTGAATATGAAAGATGAAAATCACTGATAAAGTTTTATTCGCATCGTTCGAATTCTAACTCAGTTTTTCAGCAAAGAGCATCGTCTATAGCGACCGAGGTACGCGGGCTCTACTATTGAGAACCGGAGACTTGCTGGTATCCAGTTATTCAAGATTCTTCTGGGCTTTTGCTGATCACAGAAAACATGAAATCTATCTTGATATCTTGGGAAGCGATTTGCTTGTGCATCTACACAAGAGTTGCACAAGAAAACTGATTTATAAGTAGAAAGTTTTTTTTTTTCTCTTTTTCTATACTTTATTTTCTAGAAAAGTTCTGGAATAAATTACTATAAGTACGTTAGATTATTTCTATACGAAACCGTGGAATTTTCGTAAGGCATTTTTCTATTAATTAAGTGACAGAAAATTTCCATTTCACAACTGAGCAAAGTCAGATCGCAATCAGCGAGGAATAAAAACAGCAACGAAGCTCAAAACTAGTCAAAAAAAAGAAAATCTTACTCTTGCTGTTCTAAATGTCATCCATAAAGTTGAAAGAGTGAGACGATCGATCTGTTCAATTACATTTTAATTTCCAGCCGTTTTGTATAAGTTCTTAATTAAACAAAAAGAAGTGCATCAAACGCTCTCAGTCAAACGAGAATCTTAAGAGGCGTTAAGAAATTCCAGCGATAATCGAAACGATCCGATACTGACCTTTCGAAGGTCGTATGGCATCATCAAAATACCACTGTTTCTCTTTTAGTTGACAGCAAAATTGTTCTTTCAAAAGTATCCCATACCTTTTTAAAGTTACGTGTGGTTTTTACTTCATAACAATTGTCGAAAAAACAGTATTTTTTGTAAACGTTTTAACAGTGACACGGTAGGTCACTTGACCTGCAAAATGTTCTCCTGTTTTATGAATTTTGCAGTTAAGAAAAAACAACAACTTTGTGTTCTTTTACTGATTAAAAATATACTTTTATATCATATTATATACAGGGTGTCCCAAAATTCACGCAAGAAGTAATTTTGATAGAAACCACAGGTTTTAAATTAAAAATTGTAATTTCTTATTGATTCATAAAGTATACAGTATAGGGTTATGCATGGAATAGCATATCGGGTAAATGGCCTCCACGGCTTTGCTGGCACATACGCGCTCTTTTGTCGAAATTTTCCATGACCGTTTTGCATAAATGTGGCTGAATTTCGTTGATACAGCGCTCAATTTCCTCCTTCAAGGCGTGGGTGGTCGTGGACTTGTTGGCATAAACCTTAGACTTCAAAAAAACCCCAAAGAAAAAAGTCCAACGGTGTTAAGTCACATGATCTGGGCGGCCAATTCTGATCACCAAAACGGGAAATTACACGACCAGGAAATGACTCATGCAGTAATTGAATTGTTTCTCGGGCTGTATGGCACGTGGCACCGTCTTGTTGAAACCACATGTCGTCCACATCCATATCTTGCAATTTAGGCACAAAAAACTGGATTATCATGTCGCGATAGCGGAGCGAGCACCGTTAACTGTTATTGCCTTACCGGCCGCATTTTCGAAGAAGAATGGACCGATGATGCCTCCAGCCCAAAATCCGCACCAAACAGTGACACGTTGTGGATGCATTTGTTTCTCAACAATCACGCGTGGATTTTCTGAACCCCAAATGCGACAATTTTGTCGATTAACGAAGCCATCAAGATGAAAATGAGCCTCATCGTTGAAGATGATTTTGTTCGAAAAATAAGCATCCACTTGTTGTTGTTCCATAATCCATTCAACGAACTCTCTTCGCTGTGTGTGGTCATTTTTAATAACCCTGAACTGTCAGCTGTCACGCTGTCTTTTTTTTTTCTCGTTGGCAACACTTTACCGCACAAATGGCGCTAAATTTAAATCTTGCGTGAATTTTGGGACACCCTGTAGATATGTCGGGATTAACACCGTGATAGGGGATAGTAATTTGTTCTTGTAGATGCTTCAGGTTTTCAATTTTGACAATATTTTTCTTTACAAAGCCTCTCAAGGCCTATTCAATTGTTCTTTTCCTTCCTATCCAGCAGTTATGAAACATTCTTTTACCATTTGTGAAATGGAGAATGGCACTATCTTGCATAACTATTCTCGTCAGCCACCGTTGGAATTCAATGTTGTTATCATTTTATTCTTTAACATGTCCAAGTAAGTGCCGCCAGTCGTCATTCAGCGAATCAATATCAGAAGTTTCGGTTATTTGCTTCTCTGTTCACATGTAAGTTTGATTCATCTGAAAATAAGACATAAAAAGTGTTGATTTTCCTCAATTTTCCATAGAAACATTTGACAAATTTTCATAATTTACATAAAAAAGGAAAATGAAAGAACAAAACTGAAAGGCTTGGAGAACGGCAACGGGAATGCCGACAAAAAACGGACATGGAATTTTTGAAAAGAAAAATCCTTGTCTGTTTTGCTTTGTATTTTATATTAGTTATATTATTGTACACTAAATTTTTGGAAGTGTTTGGATAAAATATCAAAATTATGGTAAAAATAAAAAAAAATTAAACATCAAAAAATATTGTTTATTATCGATAAAATTATACAGTTTAGTATAATTCAAAATTACTTAAAAATAGAATCCATTCCCTTAATTGTAATTAAAGGAATGGATTTACAATTTTTGGACATTGCAATTAAATCCTTTAATTGTAATATCCGAATATTTAAAGAGACGGAGTAAACACGATAAGCACTACGAACACTCTACTACTGGCGCAAACTGCATATAAACAACAGTGGAACTGCGCGACAGAACAGTGCCGCATTACGCTAATAGCTCGCATCTCAATGACGTGCATATGCTTGCGCGCGTAGCAATATGACACTGTGGTAAACACAGTGCCGCTAGCGCCCTCCTAAGTGCTACAAGATGGATTTTTATTATTTTTTATACAAAATAAGAGAATTGTATAGGATTGTTGATGATAAAATTAAATATTACAAGCAAATATAAATAAATGAATAAATATATTTATATATCGAGAAAAATTGGGGGTGCTGCAGTTCCGTAGTGCCTATGCACGAGCCGCCCCTGTTTATAATTATATTTCTTTTAAAACCTCTTGTTTCACAGATCGTGGTATCAAACTGAAAAGATCGTATTCTAATTATCGTTTCTATGCGACGAAATGGATCTTTGCATAATTGTTAACCCATTCTGTGGCTCTATGTTTGTCGAAATCTCTGTCTTCTGTTTAATTTGTTAGAATAAAATTTTTGGAAGCCGCGATTGCGTCTAGGGAAATAATGATTATCATGAATTTATCTTATCCTCTTAATTAAAATTTCCTCCTTCATTCCAGCGTGTTTATTTTTCTCTATCGTTGATATCCCTTAATTCACTTTAATCCCTTTAAATCCCTTCTCTGGACATATGACCTCTCGCATGTTATTAAAGGTTTCATCGTCAATATTTACTGAATGTGATACTTGTCTAGGTGCACTTCAGGCAGTAGCAACTCATCAGTACTTTCCAACAAAGTTCCTTCTATTCTTTCCCCTGTTGTTGTTGTCCATACGAAGTTTATTTATTTGGATATGAGCAGTTCATTACATTCGCAAAGAATTTTTATTGGGGTTTAAAAAAAGACAATGTACGTTAACGTTTGTTTTAAGCATGAATAATCTGCTTACCTAACGAAAGCGAAAAAATATCAAATCATTCTAGGTTGATTATTTAAAATAGCATTCCTTCGAAAATACTAAACAGTATGATATTATACAAAGAAGAACCAAATATAAAAGTTGCAGGCAATTAGACTTTTCTATAGCAAGCGTATGGAAAAGAACAACCAGTTTTGGTTGTTCTTTCTATCTATAGTTGGAGATGAATGTCATGAAATTCTTACGTTTTTAAATAATTCATTCTATAGTTTTTTTTCTTTTCTTTTTCTTTTTTTTTCATAAAATAATGTAACTTATATTTTATATATAATTTATAATTCAATAATATAAATAGTTTAAAATGTTTTCTAATATTCTAAGACGTATCATACACCTTTAAACATCCCATATCATAATATTACAATAATATTTTGAAGAGAAGTAGTGTTTTCGTTATTTGTGCCCGATAAATCTTCCATTTTGAAGCTTCTGAGTCATAGAGATTTTTATATGTTAAGGTAACTGGGCCTTATTCAAATTAATAATTCAGATCAGCATAGTGAATATTTCAACTCTCTACTGAAAAAAAAAAACTGACAGAAAGCCTCTGTGTGTCATTCCGATATAGATATAAAAGATGAGAAAAATGTTCAAATTGCAAAATATTAATTTCTACGAATATAGATATTCGACTTACATGCACTTGGTATGGACGTAAAACATTAAAATTACCTTAAAATGAAGATTTTAATGAAATTCTGTAAATATTATCCAATATATTATGAAAAGTTTTAATATTTGTAAATACGCAAGCCATTATTATTATTATTATTATTATTATTAATAAATTAATTTTAAAAAACAATCCTGTCAATATTATGATTATAAATCGGTAAATGCATTTATATTTATGGTTTTTATATATGCGCACGTGATGTAGCAATCGACAATGAAACTTATAACAATCAATAGCTGCCAGATCACGTGATGTATTAGATATTTACATTATTATCAATGTAATAGTCTTTCAGTGAAATCTTTGTGTAATTTTTATGAAAACCACAAAAGTACATTTTGTCTACAGCTGTGCGGAAGTATTGTACTAAAGTAAAAAAAGAAAAAAAAAAACGTTATTTTTAAGGGCGTTGTTCGTCTGCATTCTTAAAATAGCTTATTTTATTGAAGTTTATTATATTTATTTCTCCCTGATAGAAACCAATGACATTAAAACAGATTATCAAGGAAGGACATAGTTAATGGCTAAAACTCTTAACTTTATTTGCGCATTACGAGAATGTCGTAATAATTAAATTTTGCGCACAGCGAAATACCTGTAATCGGGAAACTGCAATGTGTATTTTTTTTTGTCGGGGGGGGGAAGAATTGGGATGCCTCGAACTTTATGCTCGCCTTGCGACTTCTTTAATCACAGAAGTGACTTTGAAAAAGATACAACGAATCTTTCTTCGTCGAAAAGATGTCGAGAATGAAAGGGTTTGTTTGTTTACATGCTAATGAATTAATTTAATGAATTAGAGCATCTTCTTGGCAAACGAAAAATACTTTCGTTTATTCCGTTTTAAATATTCAGTTATATTAAATTTAGAATGTGATGAAAAGTCAGAACGAGAACTTTTTAAACAACATTCATTTGAGTCAATGTACGGTTTTCGATTTTTCGCCAATCTGTTTCTCCCTTTTTGTAAAGCTTTGCTACAATGGGAGATGTTGAATTCGGAGTAGAGTGTGCTCATATCAAGCAAATAATTGTATACAGGGAATTATTTGTGTCATTTTATATGGTCTAAACGCAACATTATAAGTTGCAATATCCTCCTTACTCAGGACCACTGGCGGCTCGTGGCTTGAAATCGTGGAGGCGCTGCAACTTTCGAAATATACATACACACTGTAAGTACAGTGTAGACGTGTTTGGATAAAATATCAAAATTATGGTAAAAAATGAACATGAAAAATATTGTTTATTATCGATAAAATTATACAGTTTGGTATAATTCAAAATTACTTAAAAATAAAATCCATTATCATAACCCCAATAATGTTCGAAAATAAAAACTATAATAAATGTTATGTGTATTTTAATTGTAATGTCGGAATATTTAAAGAGACGGAGTAAACACGATAAGCACTACGAACGCTCTACTACTGACGCAAACTGCATATAAACAACAGTGGAACTGCGCGACAGACAGTGCCGCATTACGCTAATAGCTCGCAGCTCACTATGACGTGCATATGCTTGCGCGCGTAGCAATATGACACTGTGGTAAACACAGTGCTGCTAGCGTCCTTCGCCCTCCTGAGTGCTACAAGAATGAATTTTTAATTTTTTATACAAAATAAGAGAATTGAATAGGATTGTCGATGATAAAATTAAATTTTAGAAGCAAATATAAATAAATTAATAAATATATTTATATATCGAGAAAAATTGGGGTGCTGCAGTTCCGCAGTGCCTATGCACGAGCCGTCCCTGCTCGGGACCTAACTCGTGCCCGCCAGAGACGTCTACATCTTCTGTAAAATGAAGTTCAAGTTGCTGGTGAATGATTTTGCTCGGTATTCTCTCATGAGCCAAAACATTACGACCATTTTGTTGGGCCTCCTTTGGCCAAGGTAACCGCCAAGACGCCCGTTTCGGCATTCACTTCATTAGACTACAGGTGGTGTCCTGAAGTAGATATATTAAAGAAATATTTAATTTAAAAGAAATAATAAACAAAAAGAAGCTATTTATTACGAAAATTGATAAATACATAAGAAAAAGATTTATCGAAATATTTTTTATGGAGTGTATTCTTATATAGTTGTGAGAATAATAGAGAAATGTGGCCAAACTTTTAATACATTTGAATGTATTAAAAAACTTAGTTATTCTCATATATTTTTACCTCTGAAACTCTTTCAGATTTTTTTTAAAAACAATTTAAGTGCATTTTTAAGATGCTTCAAAGAGAGAGAGAGAGATTTGAGAAACTGAGCGGTCATTAAGTGTTCTAAAATGTTCAGGAGACAAAAGAAGAATTTTAAAACAAATGGAAATAAATGATAACTGAAAAAAAATTATTAAACGATACTAAAAAGAAACATACAAGATGCATAAAAGATGGGAAGAAGAGCACACATCGTAGACAATGGAGACGAAATGAAACAATGCAATACAACAGCTTAGTTCGACAGAAAGAAAATCAACATCTCCATGACAACGGTATTTGCAGATGAAATCTATTAGAGGACGATTTCGTCGAAATATTTGTGTGTGGATTTCATTTGTTCACTGCATAAAGGTCACACATTGTAGTGTTGTTTTATTTATTATACAATGAAATTCTAGACAATGAAAGAAATTAAAATGAAACGAATGAATAAATAGTACAAATTAATTTCATCCGGAAGAATTGTTTTGTATTGTCTTTTATTCTCTTCCTTGTTTAAGGTCTCTCATAATCGAAGAGGAGGTTTTTGAAATCAAATGAGGTTTTTTTTATGTTTTACTTTTGGTTTTTTATAACTTCGTCAGCAGTTAATGATGTTAGCTTTTTTTTTTTTTTTTTTTTTTGGATCGAAATTCTTAGTGAATTCTTAGAAGCTAATACAGATGTTAAAAACTAAAATGTTTATCTATGTTTATTGCATGTTGTATTCGATATTTATTGACAAATTTATGTTTCAAATCTCCACCGAACGTAAAAAGGACCATCTTCTGATACCTCTCGTTACTCTGAGCCCCTATTAATCGCATCTTTGTTTCCCTTTCAGGACACACAAGACGAATCACCATTCCCGACTGCGTAGAGTTCGACATCACTACGAATGCGTGCCGTGGATTTTGCATTTCCTATTCTACTCCTTCACCTGAAGAGACTTTACGAGTCAATCCCAATCAAGTGATCACATCTGTCGGTCGATGCTGTAACATCATGGAAACTGAAGATGTAAGACTCGATTTATGTTTTTTTTAAAGAACTCTTTCCTAATTTTAATCCTTTTTTTTTTAGAAAAAAAAATATTGCTTACTCCGACGCTAAATACTTGACATCTTCCGAATAAAGGAATCCATACTACCATTCTTTCTTATGATACTGAAGCTGCACGAAAATTTATTTGAAGTACGGTAATTATTAAAATAGCTTCTCTACAGCGATATGGGAATATTTTGGGTTTGTTTAAACGTTTGAATCTGTAGTATTTGAAATTCTAATAAGCTCATCTCTCTCTCTCTCTCTCTCTCTCTCTCTCTCTCTCTCACACACACACACACACACACACACACACACACACACACACACACACACACACACACACACACACACACACACACACTATTTATCTCCCTCATGTAACACACATTAACTTTATGGACTCGAGAGACAAGTCATAACGATTCTCTTGATTTATAATGCTCGATATTCGTTTCAAATCTCTTATAATCCCTGCTATTTTGTTTTAAAGTTAAGGACAGTAATAAAAGGCTTTATTCGAATTTAAATAGTCTACTCTAAAGGACTGATAATCCGTGTTATGGAATGTTCTCCATCGTCACTACTAAATACCACTATGTAGTTGGTTTGTTTACTCCTTCTTGTGCTTAACAGTGGAGATTAAGGATGCCGCGACTTCAAAATGAATCGACGCCCAGTGGAATACGAACTGCTCCCTATTTCTCTTTTCTGTCGCATTTTATGGCATGTTTACCGATTTTATAAACTACTAAATGGTCTTCTAAGATTCGAATTAGAATAAACAAGATGCTGTACGTTTTAAACGTTCGAATAAAAGAAAGAAAGAGATGAAAAAATTCTCATTGGTCTAATGATGAGACAGGGAGATTGTAAGATGTTTATTCTATGCTTGGTCTCTCTCTCTCTCTCTCTCTCTCTCTCTCTGTCATAAGAGTAATCAAGAGACAAGAAAGGTACTTATAAATATGCCGACAATATTCACTTGTTGTGCGAACTGCTAACATCGAGTGTGTGAGTGATCGATGACTTTTTATATTCCTTGAGGAATTTTGACAGAATTTACTTAAGAAGAAAACCCAAACATGCATATTTATTCGAATTTCCCCTATCAGCAGCAACTATATTACGATCTTATCATTGCATTTGGTGTTATTACTCTCCGAGATGTGGGAAGATCTTTATCTTAAGTCAGAGGAGGGTTCTCCTATCTCCAACCTACTTTATTACAAATGACAGACATTCGGTAATCGTAACGCATCGCTGGCTTTTGTCCACCATTCCAAAGGAACATTAATGTCGTAGAGATTAATGTTATACCCTCCCTCCCTTCCTCCCTCCCACATACAAATAGTTACGAGATGATAGCATGCTATTAAACGATATCCTATCTCTTTATGGTTTGATTGCTGCATATGTTCTCTTCGTTATGATTCCTAATTCCTTTTATGTTTTTTTTTTTTTAGATCCAGGTTCAAGTCATGTGTCTTGAAGGTCCTCGAGAACTTGTTTTCAAATCAGCTAAATCCTGCTCCTGTTTTCACTGCAAAAAGGATTGATACCTCCCGCACAAGACGACCGCAGGAACTTTGCTCTCATCAGATTTCTAGTATAAATTAATCAAGGATTCTTCCCCCGTTTTCTGTGACTTCTAATGCAGAAAGAGAGGACAGAATCTCTGCATATTATGGTTTGTTTTACAAATAATCGAAGCATTAGGTTAAGTATTCTTTTAGACTGACAATGTATTCATAATGGCTTAGCATTATTGCATTAAGAGTAATTGTGGCGAGTTCAAGACGTAAAGATTACAAGGCATTGTGGTTGTGAAATTATAACACTGGTGGCGATCTTATTTAAGTCTGCAGTAATTTTATTGATATATTTATTTTAAATACGGTCGATAGTTGACATTCTCTGAGGTTGGGGAGAGAGAGAGAGAGTCGCTGGAATTTTTTTTTGTTTCAGTAGTATATTTTAAAAGTTTGTTAGCATGGGAAGCATTGTGATAAGCTTCCTAATACGTAATTTTACTCCATTTTGGATCTAAAATTTTGATCATAGACCCAGACTTTTCTTAAATAAACTACATGCGACTAAGCTTATAAAACTTAATTTAATTATTAAAATTAAACATTACACGTCAGCTGTTCGGTAGATTAAGTTTGTAACCACCTGATGTAACAGATACCTTGACGAAGACACAAACGGAAGTGGTCTAAAAATTAAAACAGAAAATGACTTGTTGATGTGTCTTCCTGCCTAACCTGATATTTTAATTATAATATTTTATATAATCTTGATGATCGTTGGTTGCAATTGCGATACTTTTCGCTCTATTCCTTAGCTCCTTCACTTGCTTCCATAATTTTTGTTTAGCGAAGTTTACACATAAGTTAGCTTTCCGACATTTGTCTTCGTATTCTCCCATTCCGACTCATTAATATGCGTTCAATACGTTTTCTTATTTTTTTCATTGAATTCCTATATTTACCTTGTAGCGTTTATTTTTCTGTTCTTTACAGACAAATTTACCATATTTCCTGATTGAGTTATTCAGTGTCCAAGATTTGGTTCTTGTTTTCAAACTTCACCACCCCCCCTTAAAAAAAGTGCATTTTTTTGATAATTAAATTTAAATGATATTTCGCGCTGAGGCATGTTTAAAGTTAACGATGAGAACAAAGGCAAACAAAAGAAAATTGAATAATAATAATAATAATAAGATGAATAAAAACGGCCACCTTTGACAGCGCCCTCTGGGTGCATATAAGGGAATTCAATTGCAGCATTTCCTTTATGCCAAGATTAAGTGTTTCTGGAATGTTTTTTTTATCATAATTCCAGATCGCTACCAGTTTTATTATGAGTATAAGAAAACGTCGGCTTCTATGTAATCCATCTATTCCATTCTCCAGTATGTAATAAACATTTCTTGCATTTATCTGTTTGCTTCAGTGCAAACAGAGAATTTTGTGTGTCATTACTGTAAGTTTTGCTTTGCACATGAGAAAAATAAAATTATTTCGTAAACATTATTAGTATATGTGTGTTGGATATTTCAAATCACTTCCACCAGATGGCAGTGCTAGCAAATAATTAAAATAATTATTTTTTTATACTATTTAATATATTCTTTCAAAATGTCACGAGAATAAGAAAATTCACTACACACATACGTAATTCATAAAGAATTCTTATGATGTTCGGAATTTAATTTATCTGGATTTACTGATCATTCAGCATTACATTGAAGTTATAATTAAGCACACAAATATTGGTTTGGTATCTGCATTTTGAGGATTTGAAGATATTTAAAACTGTCCCTGTAAAGGTCGCTTTCACGCAGTATATGGGAGCAATGCGGCATAACATACATTTTCGTACTCAAGGAAATGACTACGTATTCAGAATTTTAAATCCTTATAAATACTATTTAGAATCTAAATTATTTAAATTAACATATTTCAACATAAGAATGCTGCATTCAGAAACAATCTGTTTTCTGGTCTTCGAAGAAATGAACTTGTTAATATAAAAGGCAGCTCAAAATGAAGTTAATTTTGTTTTATTGGTATGTAAATACCCAAAAGTAATTTGAAGGAAGGATACCTACTAAAATTAGTATACACATGCGTTCTATTGATAATGGACGTGTTCTTTCTTCCGAGATGCTAAACAGCACGCTGTTCATCTCCTCTTCCTCTATAATCCATAAGGTATTGGAAATCCGAGTTAGAAATTAAAGAGGTAACTCACTTCGTTTTTTTATGATATCTTGTGTTGACTTACATTACATATATTGTTTTGTTTTATTTTTGGTGAGGAATTGATATTTTTTTTGTTTTTATGGAAACAGAAGTTTCTAAAAGACATTACTGTCACTGTCAAAATAATCGTATTTTTCATTATCCGTATAATTATTACTATAAAAATTATAATAAATACAATCCTAGGGATAGATTATGACTTCGTAGACGTTTAAGTCCGGCATAAATTTCACATGAAGATTGTTTGTTGGTCACTTATTTTATTCAATTTAATATGTATACAATACAACACACCCACATATATAATTAATAAAAATGTATAAATCCTTAGCTCACGCACAGCACGAATATGCTATTGCTTTACAAAAAAAAAAAACACTTTTCTTGAGTGAGGAAACAAAGAAATAACCTGTCATAATAAATAATTTACACGCCAAATAAGATGGAAATATATTAACCTTTGCATCAAGTAATATCGCTTTGGCCTGGAGTAGAACTAGTACTTCTATTCCCTGCCAAAGTTTATTTTAGTAGAATTTTGATAAACCAAAGTTTATCAAAGTAGACTTTATTTGCAACCATCTCGCAAATGCATCAAATGCTAATTAGTTTCTAAATATTTCTAACCTAAATATAACACGTACATCAGAATACTAAATCAGAGGGAGCCTAATGTATCGTTGAGCATCTATAATTAGTATTTAACCTATCTTCAGTTGTTTTACAGGATATCTCATTACTTGGTATTAACATTCTGTCAACAACTTTAATGATCAATTAAATCAGGTTACTATACGTGGATGACCTGAAAATACTAGGGATTTCTATAACTATTCGTTAATTATAATTTTGAGATGAGTAACTGCGAATAAATGAGAAAAACAAAACCCAATGTAGTTTAAGTATTATGTACGCAGAAATAAGTCACTACATTTTTGAAATTAAAATGATTTTTCAATATCTTTGCCGATAACTTCACAGTTCATTTGTATTTTTTTGCCTTTCTCCAATCCAAGTGAACTAACTTTTGTATATAACCAAACTCAAGTATAACTGTGATGTTATACTAGTATTCATGAGCACTCCTATACTAGAAGCTGCTGGAAAGACAATGTCCAATAAACCCACTAAAACTAAGTGGAAAAAGAGGATTTTTGCCCAAAGTAGAAAATAACACTGACTTTGATTTTTGGATCCGAAAAAAGTTTATCTATCATTTAGTAATTACAGCACAAAAATTCATAATTACTTTTCTCTCTCACATGCAATCCTTCACAAAACATTATGGATTATTTTTACACGAGAAAATTATAGATTTTTAGAATGTGTAGACGAGAATGAAATCCTAGATGGCGTTAGTATGTAAGTGGCCCAAACAACCGAAATATTAACAGAGGTAATATTTACTTTTTCATAAATTGAACTTGTCCAAAGGACAGCTTTATAGTACATAGAGTAGGACTAAAGATCTGCAATTAGCATACTGGATGGAAGATGGCGCCACAATTGATTTTTTTAAAATTAAAATAAATAATTTATTTAATGTCATTTATTTAAGATTCTCATAAAGAATTCAAAAGAAACTTATCTAAAGATATATAATTTCTTTTAAAAATGAAATTTAATTTAAAAGTTTTAAAGATACGAGAGATTTTAAAAATAAACTTTTTTGTATCCATACTGACTCTATTTTTTAATTTGGAATATTTGTTCAAACCTTTGTAATTAGGTTTGAATTTTATCATTGACTTAAATAATATAAGATTAAATATTATACTTTTGCTTCTTATCACGGAAGAGTCAGAACAATTAGTTTCTTTCACTTCTGCATTGACACCTACGTTATCATTTTTCGGCTCAAGTCTAAAGGTTTGTGCCGCTGCAAACTTCGAACTTTTCTCCTGATTTCTAAGAGAAATAATTAAACAAACACAGACCTCCTACAACGAGTTGCCTCAATGAAGGTCAATCTTCTAAAGATAGTTTTTTTTTCTTTATCTTTCCATCTCTTTTAAGAAAGGCAGGTTAACAACATCCTGCAGGATAGCATATTTGCTATCCTGCAGGATGAACTCTCTGGATTCTTTATAATATATTTTTAATATATAATAAAATGAATTATATTATATATTAAAATGAGTTCATGTCGTTAAAAGATCTTTCAAAAAAAAAAACTATCCAAATTTCATTATTTATATAAACCTATGCGGAAATTTCCAACAGTCTTCCCATCGGTCATCCGTGGCCCATAGGTTTGAATAAAAACATCTTGTACTCATTTCACGTTTCTGATGTACTTAATATTCCTGATTGTTACAAGAATGAAGGGCGAAAATGATTATATATGATCCGGACTCTTAGAAAGAGAGTCTGACTTTAAACATAAGTGTATATATACACTGCCTAAAACGCAACCTTCATCCAGACCCATACTTAAGAGTGGAACAAACTATTATCTCAGTAGCAACCAAAGCCCAGGGCTTAGGGCTTTGAATAAAAGTTTACATTCCTTGCATACATTTGTCAACTGAGAGAAACGTACAAGGAGGCATTGAATATCAGATCTTCCTAATCCTGTAGAGAATGTGTTGCTGGCGTTTCTTGCTTAGTCTGCTCAAAACTTGAGTATGAGTCACAAGGCTACTTTTTGCAACAGAGTGACCACACGGCATTTGATGATGTCCAATGAATAGATGGATAAACATTGCACATATTAGCATCTTTCCCTGTATGCATTTACGGCATTTACATGTGTTCCCGTAAGCTCTCTGGTCAAATTTCGTACGACACTTTCATAGTTTCTACATTCGGCTTTGAAATAATGTTGGATGTAATATCTACTTGATTTATATAATTTTGCATCGCCGAAATGAAACTTTTGGCTCTTTATTTTTAGTAAATAACATAAGTAATATATGAGGGAAGTCCAGATAGTAAGTTCCGATGGGCTGTCAGAGAAACAAAAATATACATACCAAAAAAAAAGAAGCTTTATTGGAAATTAAAGTAGACACCTTTCCCTACATTTGTACATAATTTCCGCCATTGTTCAGGCACTTATCACAACGGGGCATCAAGAGGTTGTATACCTTCGTCGTAGAAGGTTGCTGCCTGTGACGCAAACCACGCATTAATTGCTTCTTTGACCTGGTCATTGTCTTGAAACCGCCGGCCACCAAGGAAAGATTTCAGATGTTTGAACAGGTGAAAGTTGCTTGGCGCGAGGTCAGGACTATATGGGGTGCACATGATTTTCCGAGTGGAAACCGTTGTCTTCAATGCTGTCGAATCTTCTCTTCAGCTGAAAGCACCAAATCGTCAGTCACTAAAGATTGTCGCCCACTCCCGTCATCATCGTGCACACCTATCCTTCCTTCATTAAAAAGTCTTACCCATCTTCATACCATTGAATCACTCATTGCGTGTTCTCCCTAAGCCTCAATAATTTGCGATTAATTTCAGCTGCTTTAACGTTCCTCGCATTCAAGAAATGGATAACTGACCTAATTTCACATGCGGCGGGCGATTCGATTTTCTTAGACATTATAAACACACACCAAGAAGCGTACGCACTGCGAGAATGTCTGAAAATGGAACCAAAGCCTTGCTAAGAAATCAACAGAACTCAGCACGCATGCGCACCGTTACGATCGCAGCGCTGCAATGAAAATACGTAAAATCGGAACTTACTTTCTAGATGTCCCTCGTATTTCGTTTTAGCAAATACAAACGCATTTATATTTATTTACTTGTGTATTATATTATATTATATTTCTTCGGTTACAAATGCAAAATACTTGTTACTATTAGTCTTCATGAAATGGATGCATACCATCTCACCATTTAAGCCTTATAAAGACTGGCTTAAAGGGGCGAAGTAAGAATGCTTTTCATCTTCCCCGTTATCTGTAGAGGACAGTGTAGGGATAAGGTGTTATTGAGCTATTAAAGCTCTGATCATGGCAGGAGGGTAACAGTAATAGCATTGCCATTCATTACCCTCCAAGGGTATTCTCCAATGTCTATATAAACTATTTGATGGTGTAACTTTAATAGTTTATTGATAATTTAAAATTTTTGATTGATTATCAAATGAAAGATATATTAAAATACATTAAAACACTCTTTAATTTAGTTTATGAACAAATATAAAAATTGTTATTAATAAAATTAACCAAAACATTTTTTTTTCTTTAAAAATAAATGTCCTCCTTAACTTACGTTCCAAACTCGGAAATAAAATAAAAAGTAACGAAAGATATTTAATTCAGTGGAAAATTGCCTAGTTAACACACCCTCCAATAAATTCAACTGCGAGTAATCATTAGTTCGTTACCATAGCAACAGGCATCTCATAATGATGACGTAGCATGTTTTTCACTTTACTTATTGTCGCTTTGGCATTTGCGATAAAAGAATGGAAGTTGGTAGGTTTATTGGTTTACACTAAGAAACACACTTACTAGCAGCGACCAGGGGATGCAAGTACCTGTCTCCGAGGAAAGACAGACGGCACTGTTTTAAATGAGACCGAGCTGCCTTTCACAGACGTTAATGGGATGTCATCCTCATTAGTGGCAAGCCGTGCTGGAAACAAGGTGCACATTAATGAAATTCGGATAACAAGGCTTGTTCAGTAGGCACTTGCAAGCACAAGCGAAATCTATCTTTCCACGGAGGATTACTTTTATTTTTAAATCCGGCTGTGAGATTTGAAAGATCTACGAATGATCACGTGTTACGTTTTGACAAGTGGGGTCTCATCAGGTGGTAGGTCTAATCTTGATTATCTCAGGGAGTTCGTTATAGTTATTTTAGAATTGATGGATTTTGTTTAACATAAAAAATGAGCATCTTTATTTAGATCTCAAAGAGACGATGAAAGAAATGTTCGAATCAAATGAATGCGAAAATGTGTCGTTCGTATTAGCGCCAAGTGGTTATCGTAAAATCTCCTAATCAAAGTTATTGAGTTTTTTATTGGTTGCTAGGCAACTTAATTAATTATTGACTCAATTGTAGCCGCTAAATGAATTTTATCAGCTACAACTAAGTGTTTCCACTGTTAGTATTATGGTGGTGGAGTTTTGGTTGGCTCATAAAAGGGATTTGCCTTTGCAGTTTGATCTCAAAAATTAATTAAACTTCAATTAATGACTCCCTTGTGTACAGTGGATTTTCATGAGTAAAAGAATGCGATAAAACAAAAACAACCACCTAAACTTTGGTAGGGGAGGACCTATATTAGTTGTCATGGTTACCACTAATATATCAATTACCGAAGTTCCTACAATAAAACTATAATTATCCAATTCTTATCCCCCCACCCCAGGAATTCTTAAAATCAGAAACTCGCAAATAGCAAAATAAATTAATACTTCAAAAACAGCCTTCGCAGCTCAGTCGGCATAAGCAAAGCCCTTTGAGAGAAAAGACCTGGGTTCGATTCCCATCAGCGACGCGAGGAACCTTTATGGGTTTTTCGTTCATCAGAACAGTCAAACCGGCTCGGTGAACACACGCATCTACAGACATAGGATACTCCTGGATTAGGAGTGACCGACCTATTCCTGGTTTCGAATTCGTAACAGGCCACTAGGCCTAATACTTAAAGGAAGAAGGAGATAAATAACTTTAATGAATAAAATAAATATTTTTTAAAAAGTGGAATTTTAAAAACCGAAACCTCAAGCAACTAGGCTTTACGAAAGAAGTCTTCAGAAAACATCATCAGATCATGTTGAACTATTAAAATATTTAAACTATTAAAATATATCTATGGCGAGCTTGACTGTATTGTGGGATGAAAAATATGAGTTTCCAGCAGGAAAAAGCTCTGCTATTGCCGTATGGAAATGGTTAACTCCCTTTTAATAGTTGCAAAGGCCTATATAAAGAAAAATCTACTGGGCAAGCAACTCTATTATACCATCTTCATGAATAAACTACTTGCATATGAAGGTAGATGAGTTTACATGAAATTGCCCCAAAGGAGTCTAGTTTAGGGTTCCCATAATGTTTTACTAAAATCTGGGACATTCCGAAATTTTTACTTAAAAAACCCGGGACATTTTGTAAATAAACGGCATATGTTAAAAATTAAGAAAACCAAAAATAAAACTATTATATATGTTGTACTTTAAATTAAATACTGCTATAAACATAGATTAACATTAAATCCACTTTAAAAAAGGATTATTAATCACAAACATATTTAATTCAAAAAATATGTATCAGATTTATGGACCTGTTCAAGAATTTTTTTTTCTTTTGATATTTAATCATAGAACTCAGCACAAGAGAAATTCTTAAAATATGTCTTTACAACGATTAAAGCTTTTACTGTCTCAATTTTAATTTTTTTTTTCATCTGTCCAGAGTGCATTTATTAATGAAAAAACACGTTCAACAGCTGCATTAGTTCCATTTATCACTGACACTTTGATCCTTCTGTTCACTCCACACTTCACCTTTGCTTTCACAATATTTTTTCACACATACAAACTCATCAAATAAGTCTTCTTCATTCACAGTACAACTTGGTGACACTGTCTGCATGAATATATAGCTTTCTTGTATGTTCTTCCAAGTCAAGGGATCGTTTCCCTTCAAATTAATCCAATCCATAGACTGAAGAGGCGTGAGAAATGGTGTGCACAGCTAATTCTTGCAACTATTTTCTTACAGTAGCTGTAGGAAACTTTTCTGCCTTCCTACAATTTAATCTTTCCACCAGTTTGTTTGTTTCATCCTTCACTTCAATTACTGTTATATCTTGCTTTTCAGTACATTTAATGGTATCATAAAAGGTTTTTAACTAGCTGGCAAGGAAATGCAGGAGTATAATTGAAAGTGGATTTTCAAAGAAATTTTTGAGACTGATAGGACATTTGTCAATAGAAAGAAAATATGACTTCAATGAAAGGAACGTGTCAATAACCCTCTGGATTGCAGCCAAAAGAGAGAGCCATCTTATCTTACTGCTACCCAAAACAGTTTTATACTCTGTGTTTGTGAATTCACAAAATGATTTACGTTCCTCAACTCGTACACAACATTCCTCAACTCGTACATAATCTAACTTCTGTAACACTTCCAACACATAAGAAAATAAAAGTTCTGAAGTTTCACCACCTAAATTAACATACTCCAACACCTTCACACCTTTTTCTGGATGATAGCATCTAATGACCAGAGGCACTAATTTCATGTCAAAGTTTGATGAATCTATTAGTACTGATATCAAACGAACTTCTTTTAGCCCTTCCTCAATCTGCTTTGTCGCTAATGGCGCAATAACATTGGCCATTAGCGACATTATTATTACCTCGCACTTTGTTTGCGAACACCTGAATTTATCGTTGAAAATTTTTTCCACGATGGTTGTCGTGCATCCATGGAGTTAAAGCTGTGGTTATGCACTGCTGTGTGATACGCGAAGGTTGCTTCCTGCGCTGCCAGTGATAACTCTTTTCCCCTTTCACTCTTGGTTTTCACAATTAAAAAATTACTTATACTGCGGTTGGAAGCCTTACTTCGAAAAGCAACTTTTCGTTTTTTCGTTTTCATGTGGTTGACTACGTCTGACCGACCACCATGAGAAATGCAAAATTTACAGTTACATAAAGAAAGAAAATTCTCTTCTAATATTATCATTAATACTGCTCTTACGTTTCGGCATTACAGAGGTAGAAAACGATAAAAATTATAACAGGTCAAGTATTGATGAAGTAAGATACTGTTATAACAGAAGCATGGGAAAAAAGATCATCGCCATTAGTTTCTATTAGTTATTAGTTAGTTATATTATTTATAATACTAATGATTATTATTATAAATAATAAATAAAGAAAATTTATTATGATCAACATTGTAATAGAAATTGGTACTAAAACGAGATAAAATCCGTTTATCCGCTTTTTCCTGAAGGATACTTAAAAAAAGTGGGACTTTTGAAATTAACTCGGGACATTTTTATAAAAAACGGGACGAATGGGAGCCGACTCTAGTTATGTTAATTACGTACAAATGTTTGTTTCTTTGCAAGAATGCTTGTATAGAGTATGAAAACAAGGGTCATTTGAAGTTTAATATCTTGTAAAATAAACATAATTTACTTAATAAATTAAAGTTTAATAAAATTAAATATGTAATATAATTATTGAGGCGTTTGTATCCCACTGGAAATGTGTTTGCATTCATAGCGCTAGACCACCCGAAGAAAGACTTCTCTAAGTTCGATTGTAGTAGTTGACTGGAACTTTTTGGGAACTTATTCGGAAACCGGTTAGTTGATTCCTGACTGCGGCATGTACGGATTTTTATCCTCATGGTACACTCGGGATTTTAATCTCCCAGTTCAAGAAAATCGACAGTATGACTCACACTATTTCAGATAATATATTGTATTAGACTTAAGGACCAGATGATGAAGTGTGGTCTTCAGTATTCTCTTCCCCGGATGTTAATTAAAATTACTGATAACCTTAGGCCAGCTACATGTGATTGGCCCTCAGTCAAAAATGTTAGTTACTGGTTCAATGGCATTGTGTACTTGGAGAAATAAAAGGCATCGACAGACTTTATAATTTTTGTGTTAATTTAAAATATATTTTAATTTCTTCTGTAATTTAATATAACTTAATTATATTAAATTACAGAAGCCAAAGCCATCATGAAATGGCGATAAACACTACAAATTAATATTTATAAGTAAAGGTCTGTGTTTGTCATGCAGACAATACCCCACAGGTGTACAGTGAACGCGCAGTGCTGCCGTTCTTTATTTTATTTTGTTTTTAATGATTTGGATGTGTTTATGATTTCGATAAAATGCATCATATTTCTTCTTTAATGATATTTCACCGTGTAAGGAGCACCTCAGGGAAAAACAGTAGGCTGAGATCATGGTACGTCATTAGTGTAGGTGGGTGCTCTTGGTTTTCTCATTAATAATTTTATTTTTTGGGGATTTATTAACCCCAAAATGTGTGTGTGTGTGTATGAGTGGGTGTGGGTGGGTGGGTAGATGGCTGTGCGGTTGTTTTTCGTCTAATTATGGTATTTGCCTAAAAATAAAACATAATCATTTACTTGCTTATGTGATTGCTTGGGTGGATTCGTAGTTAAATCCTGTATTTAAAGATGATCTAATACCATTATCCGTTCTTTGAACTGTTTTTCTATTACTATCAATTTTGTAATCAAAAATTAGCTTAGTTACTCTTTGTTTTAATTTGCTTCTAAATATAATTATAGCCGAAGCAACTGTATCATACGAATGTATTCTTTCTATTATTTTTTTTTAAAAAATAAACAATTCCGCATCTCTATCAGACTGGCTAATTCTCTCTTCATAATTATAAAGGTTCTTTAAATGAGAGATGAGGTTCGGACCCAGATATTTACAATTAGAATTATCACATTGCCTTTGTTAACTGCGCCTCTTTTAGTCTAGTATTAGAGCAACCTACTACTGAGCTTGCTATAATAAGTGTAAGATTTAGGCAGTTTTGTTTAGTACCAATCTGTTCGTATTGACTTTTTTTTTATCCCTTTGCTGAAATGATAACTTTATACCAATCTATTGGTCTTGTAGTAAAATATTAAGTTATTAATGACGTGATAGTATAATACTGTCCGACCACAGATACGAGAACTTCAGTTGGCAATGTGCCAAGAAGAGGCAATTCATGTCGAAGGGGAGATAAAAATAAGGCAATGTACGAATTGGTCACCAACACACAACAACACGTGATTTATACGTAAAATTTTCCAACTTTTATACAAGCAAAATAGTTACTACTTTAACAACTACAATGTTCTTAAAAGAGAAGCTAATTTTCAGACGTGTTATAATAAACAATTCATCCCACAATACGGATTGATTACCCTATTATCGAAATGGATTCTCCTTTTTCTGACATGCGCAGAAGTGTCGAAGGGTCTCGCATCTGTGGGCGTGCAGTACTGAATAAATAATTTGGCAATGAACTATCGAGTTTCTAATGAAGTATAGTTTGCTAGTACTGAACTATGACATTTCCGATGAACTATTAATCTATTGATGACTTAGTAGTACATTGTCCATGTTTAGTTTATATAGACGTTTTGTCTATATAATCATGGATGCAATACATTCCAGTTCAATAGATAAGAATTTGCTTCTGAACGGTCCTTTTTCTAAACTGCGCTACAAATGCTTCAAGTATCCCAACCTAGATTAATTTTTATGTGAATAAAAATGAATAAGACTCTGCTGTAGAAATTAAACAAAAAGATATTTTATCCCTTTCAAGATGATGGTTTCCCACTGGACACTTGTTTTATACAGCTGTCTGAAGGCAAAAGTGTTGTCAGTATCCCTTGAAATGGGTAAAGTTGAGTATCGTGCGGTTATAAAATTCTTTGTAAAAGAAGGGTTAACGTCAAAATAAATTCGTTCCAAATTAATAAAAGTTTATTGGCACTCTTCTTCGTTTTCGACAATTACGAAATGGGCTGCCGAGTTTAAAGATGGCCGTACCGGCTTTGAAGATGATCCACGTGAAGGACGTCCAAAAAGTGTAACAACACCAGAAATCATTAATCAAGTGTACGATATGTTATTGGATGCCCGGCGAGTCAAAGTGTGTGAAATTTCTGAGACTATAGGCATTTCAAAAGAACGTGTAGGATATATTTTGCATGAAGACTTGCAAATGAAAAAGCCTTGTGCAAGATGGGTGCCGCGCTTGCTCACGGCAGATCAAAAACACACTCGCATGACAATCTCTGAACAGTTCTTGGAACGTTTTAACAAGAATAAAACTGATTTTGTGCGTCGATTTATTACTATAGATGAGTCTTGGATTCACCATTACACACCGGAATCCAAAAAGCAGTCAAAACAGTGGACAGAAGCCGGTTGTTCGTCGCCAAAGAAGACAAAGTTTCCATCAGCAGGAAAGGTCATGGCATCGGTGTTTTGGGATGCTAAAGCCATTTTGTTTATTAATTATCTTGAAAAGGGTAAAACAATAACCGAGGAATATTATTCCGATCTTTTAACCAGACAAGACGAAAAAATTCGTGAAAAAAGACTCGGTTTGCAGAAGAAAAAAATCATCTTTCATCAGGACAATGCACCTGCCCATAAAGGTGTTTTGGCAATGGGAAAATTAAGGGATCTGCAGTATGAATTGTTGGAACATCCACCCTATTCTCCAGATTTGGCTCCGTCTGAGTTCTCTCTCTTCCCAAAACTAAAAACTCTTCCTCGCTGGTCAGCGTTTTTCTTCGAATCAAGAGGTGACTGCAGCTGTAGAGGGGTATTTTGCAGATCTTACTAAGAACCTTTGCAGGGATGGGATAATGGCGCTTGGGCATCGCTGGAATAAATGTATTAGTCGTAAGGGAGATTATGTTGAAAAAAAATTTGAAATTATAAATTCGTTTTTTCATTGTTAGGCAGAAAACTTTTCTGACCACCCTCTTAGTTATTAAAGATCCAATTAAAACGTGTGTCTGTTATTTTCCAATCTGTTTGATTTTTTTAATTGAAACTCTACACGCCTTTTTGTTCCTAAGGGAACATACTGAACTCTCTTAGACCTAAGTAATTTTTTGAAAGTGAAGGTTAAGGGTAAAAGCGGGTTTCTAACCAACCAACGATAGCTGAGTTTGAGGACTATCGATGACTGGAGAGAGATCTCGATGTAAGTACGTGTAGAAAGTGTCGCCACCTAGTGAACGTAAACCGTAACAGTCATATTGTGTGAAATGGTGTGAGTTATACGGTCGATATTCTTGATTTCAGAGATTAAAAAAACTCGTGTTTCGAAGGAAAAAAAAATCCTACAAACTTGCTCCAAAGATCGACAAAATCGGGAGGAGCAAAAAGGACCTTATAACAGTTTCTCTATTAGCCGACTAAAATCGAACTTATGAAAGTATTTCTTATGGTGATCTAGCATTGTGGAACAAGCACGTTTCCACAAGGTTAAGTAAATGGCAATTTTAATTTTTATGGAAAATAGAATTTTGCCTGCAAAACAAAAAAAGTATTCGAGGAACCCTTTTGGTATTAATGAATTTTGATTCATATAACATTTTATAGTAACTTAAAATGTTCAATTTCATACTGCTGGATTACATTACCACAAATTAATATAACTAAGCAGTGAAAGAGAAGAGATGTGGGAAAGCTGTCACGAAATCTTCTTGTTAGAATGTTTCTCAAAGCTATTCAGTAAATCATTGATGTAACAAATCGAAAAAAAACGGCATCAGCGAGTATTAGTGAATTTCACGCGAACAATCAAGAGAGAACTGCTTCTGCTTAAAGAGCAAATTGATAGCATTGGATCTATTTAAAACCTGCGATGATGTAATCAAGCAGGTGATGTAATCATCTGATGCTGTCTCGTGCATCAGATGATTACATCACCTGCATCTGATTTGTCAATTTCCCTCTCAGAACACCTTCTACTGAATCTATCAACACCTAAAAATACTTTATATTTTCTGTAAGTTTAATTACATGAGACAAAAATTTTTGGATCACTTGGATTCTCCGGAACTTAGTGCACTGCTTGGAAAGAAGTCAATGGACACCATAGTGTGAGGAACAAGCAGCTGGGACATCCTCCTTAATAAGATGTAGGACCTCCTTTCACTGCGATGACTGCGGCAATCTTATGAAGCATACTTTCCACAAACATATGACAGCAATCAAAGGGAATTTTTGACCATTCTTTTCGCAAGCTTCATAACGTAATTCGTCGCTTCATAGCAGCTCTACGAGCTCACCCCCCCCCCCCTGTACGCTCTGTTTGCACCACTAAAGACGACGCTGCATGTTGGCTTGAGTAATGTGAGTTTTGCATATTGCAGTCCAACTATGGAAACCCATGTCGTAAGCTTCGGTTCTGGATGATTTTGTGGAGATTCGTGTTTCAGTCGATGCCCTGAACTTCATATGTCGGCTGACGAATATCAATGTTTACATATTTATCCTTCGTAGCAACCTACGGTCACGTTTGATAAGTGTGATGGGTCGATAGCACTTTCCATTGACTCCTTACGCCTCCATCTCGGCATGGTATCACTCATTGTTGACCTGGGATGGCCCAATGTGTCAGCAATTTGCCGAATAGATAGGCCTACAACAAGGCATCCTATCCCAACCTCTTTCAAGTTCCTTTCTTGATGCCATTTCGTTGTAACGCAGTTGCACTGACTTATGTTGCATGGCACGATGCACCTTGCCCATGGGAGGGGGTCTGTCGACTTCATTCCCAGCAGTGTAATTAACGAGATGCCCATCGGTTGGAAAGACTTGAGTCTAAGATGTGAAGAACCTTTATAAGGGCTTTTCGTCTGAAGGTGGAGAGTTTTCCTTCACAGAAAGTTACATTTTTTTATCCTGCAAAACTGGTAAACAGCCAAAAGAATACAAACAATTAAATGACATAATACACTGCACTCATACCCACAGTTGCTTTTTGTCGAAAATTCAGAATAACCAACCAATCAATCTGGTCTACTTAACATTTACTCAATGCAAACTCTATATTTACACATTGCATATTTGTAGAGTTTCCTTTCTTCTTCTTTGGCTCATGTGCTTCATTTACTTCTTCTTATTCTTCCTTTTTTCTCTAATTTTTCATCATTTCTTGTTCTTTGTCTACTTTTCTACCCGAATCTCTCTCTCTGTGTCTGACTCTCTCTCTCTCTCTCTCTCCTTGTCTCTCTCTATCCGTCTGTCTCTTTCTTTCTCTGTCAGTCTCTCTCTCTCTGTCTGTCTCTCTTCTGTCTCTACCTCTCTCTCTCTCTCTGTCTTTCACTCTCTGTCTCTCTCTGCCTGTCTCTTTCTCTCTCTCTTTCTGTCTCAATCTCTCTTTCTCTCTCTATCTTTCTCTCTCTGTCTCTCTCTCTCTCTGTCTTTCTCTCTCTGTCTCTCCCAATGTCTCTTTCTCTCTCTCTATGTCTGTCTGTCTCTTTCTCTCTTCTGTTTTTCTCTCTGTATGTCTCTTTCTCTCTCTTCTGTTTCTCTCTC